>NC_142737.1:22986895-23026753 GCF_051943395.1 Hippocampus bargibanti
GTTTCATGAAACGTTTTGTAAAAGGATAGTTCATTAAATGTCAACATATTCCGAATGTTCTTGTGCTTCTTTACACCAAAACAAAGGAAAGACATGATATTTTTGCAATTTTTAGCAGAGTATGGTATAATTTTAATGGTCCGGCCCACTTGACATCTCCCTAGGTCGTATGTGGCCCGCGATGCGAAATGAGTTTGACACCCCTGGTTTAGAGTTTACACATTTTTCCTGTGTTTGTGTGGGTTTTTTACATGTAGTTTGGCTACCTCCTCATTCCAAAGAGCGAGACAAACCCAGAAGGCGTGCAAAAGGTAAGGAATGAGATAAACATCAATTGAGGACACAAAAAGACATTCGTTGAATGAAGATTGAAGTTCCCGCCGCACATTGGTCATGGCCATCACCCAAAAACCAGCCTGGCCAGTCAATAGACTCATGACAAACACGGATTTAGAAACCTCACGGGCGTAGCGGAGGGTTGCTGGTCAAAAATCAAATAACATGGATGAATGAAAGAACCTCATGATCCATGGTCTCCACCATAATGTGACAGATGTGGTATGTTTAGTTCGACTAGAGGTGGACACACCACACTTGACAGCACATGGCTCAGATGGGAGTGTCCCTCTGCTTAACATGTATGAGCAATTCCACAATCCAAGTGGCCAGCAAGGCGTCAGTTCGACTGAACTCCTCAAGCGTGGCCTCCTGTTGTTCCATCAGTCTTCCTTGACTGGCCAAGGCTTTAGAAAATGTATCCAAATCTGCAGGGTTGAATTATTCTTTTGTCTCTTGAATGATCCGGTAAGAAGTGGATCCCACAAACACAAATAAGGATAAGATCAGGACCAAAATTAGTCAGAAAACACAGAACCTACAAAGTACAATAAAATATGCTGATCTCAAATAACCAGGAAAGGAAGTCATTAGGAATCCAAGATGGCGCCCGAGTAGGCAACTGTCAGCAAGGGCTCCCATGAGCCTTGCTTTTTTGTTGTTGTTGTCTTGTTTTTGTGTTTTATTTTGTCACTTTGTGTTGTTGTGCATCGTGTGGAACGGATACAGATTGTTTTTCAGCATTTTCGGCCACGACATTCATCAAGGAGGAGACTGTGCTGAACGGTTGCGCCTTTTCGGCAGTAATAATATGCCAGTGCTGTTTTTGAATGGGAGGAATGTCGACGCCATTCAATTGTCATCGCTGGACACCAAAGGCGCCATTGTCCTTTTTTTGCGCCTGTAATGGGCAGCATCTTCACAGCCCCACTTTGTTCAGTGGAAAGGTCGGTGCTGTTGGACAGTCTGCGGCTGAATGAATGCATGGCTTGAGGAGCCCGCGATAAGAAGAAAGGAGCGTCAGCGCAGAGCGCCGATGCATATGTGGAACTGTCGCGGCTTGGAATTGAAGCGGATTTATGTCGGACAGGAGATGTGAGACAATCTCTTTTTGTCAATGGATGCTACAGCTGTGTGTGTGCTTTCAACATTTAGCTTGTGGTCGACGTGCACATTCCACCATGATGTCCCTGATCCACTGGTGAAGAGATGCTTTGATCCTCTCCTCTTTCATCTGGAACTGCTTCGTGTAACAAAGGGGGTACAGAAAGTGCTTAAGAATGAATGACTCTGTGTCTTTGTGTTGTCATGTTATTTGTTATGTAGTATTTTTTGTTCTTTTGACTTCAAGACGGCGCCGCGAGAGTGGCTGCCTTTCCAGCAGCTCCTGTATTCCAGCAGCTCCTGTATTTTGTTTTTCTACTTTATTTCTATTCCTTTCATAACTTTGCTGCTGTGAAATGTAAATGTATCCACTGCGAGACTAATTAAGGCAAATCAAATCCAATCCAATCAAAAGCAAGGAAAAATATAAACATTGTTTGCCTGTCACTCAAATGATAAGGAAATCCAATACATGAGAATGCTAACCAGGAAATAGCAGCAAGAAGTTTTCCATGAAAAACATATAATGTATATAAAATGTGACGAGAAGCTAAGATAAAAAAGTATGAAATGATAAGGAACAAAGCTGAAATAATCTGTTGGCCAGTTGTCGGTGTGGCTAAAGCTTTAAAGGCAACTGATAATGGGACATGATTACAAACATGTGCGGCTCCCCCATCGGAGACATTTTATAAATATTTGCTGAGAAAAAAAAGTAGTTTATTGCAAGAAAATCTGACATCATATATTGGGATATATTCTATTAATGGGACATAAATTTACTTATATTGGAATGGAAAGGGGACATTTGGAGTTAGATTGTTTTGTTTAAGTGTTTATTAACTGAGTGTCTGTGTGCATGCGTGCATGTGTCTGTCTGTCTGTCTATTTATGATAATGACCTCCCACAGGAGACTAGTATATAATTTGTTTCATTATTATTCCACAAATTGCAAAATTTCTACCAATTCCAATACACTACCATTATATTACACACATAAAGACTAATATAAAATTTTAAAGAAACAATAACCTCAGAATGTGCAATAACTGGCCATGTAAATGGGAACAACAAACAGGCAGAACCAGGAAGCAATAAATAGCCAAGTACAAACTATCATGATCTGGTTGGCGACCAACGGGTGGAGCTGTCGGCCCTGCCTGCACATGCACAGGTGCTGGTCCTTTCCAATCAGTGACACTCAAAAGGACCCCCGGCACGACCATTCGGTGTCGGGTAATTGTTGAATGTCTTTGAATGCTGTTGTATGCTTTGTATGCAATTGTATGCATTGTGTGCTGTGCATGTGTTTGTTTAACCCTGGCGGACTTTTAATCTTGGTTTTATTTTGATACTCTGTATTTTTTTCTGTTCAAATGATTTTTATGTTTTAGATTTTGTTCCTGCTGACTTTATTTTAATACAATTTATCATACACAACCTCCTGCTCCCCCCTGCCTGCTTTTTGGGATCCACACCCACCATCACCACCTTGCAAACCGTGACAGAAACCCAGTGACAGACATGGAAATTCATACAAAAATAAAACAAACATTCCCCGAGAATGAAACAATAGCCAAAAATCAAATGCACTCCACATTAAAACAAAGTACAGTGATACCTCAATTTACGAACCCCTGGTCTTACGAACTTTTCGGTTTACGAACGTTACATTTATGGTCATTTTACCTTGGCATACAAACTTTACCTTGGCATACAAACTTTTTTCGTACACGGAACTGCCTCAATGAGTGATGTGTTGTTCGCAAACGAGCCCGTTCTTCTAACAACAGTATGGCAGCCGACTGTTTTTGTCCTCTTTTCTCCACCCCCAGTCTTCGGTTAAAGCCATGTGATTGGACAAGAACGCAGTGGTGGGGGGTGGTTTAAACATTAAAGAGACAGGCAGACGACAGCGAGAGAGTTTCAACTTTGATCGTTCAAAGGCAGAGTGTAGACTGCAAGGTTAAAATATCCAATCAATCAGGGTCCACAAACATCTCGCACAAGCCATCTGTACACTTGATGCAAAAAGCTATCAACCCAACTAAACTGAACACAATTGATGAGGAACTGTCATGATCTGGTTGCCTACCAGCGGGTAGCAACGTCAGCCCTGCCTGCAGCCTCGCAGGTGCTGGTCGTTTAATCACTGACACTTAAAAGGACACCCGGCACGACCATCCGGTGGCTCGGTTAATTGTTTGCTGCTTGTTTGCTGCATGCATTGTGTATGTGTTTGTTTAACCTTGGCGGACTTTTACTTTTGGTCTTCTTTTGCTACTTTGTATTTTTTCCATTCAGATGATTTTGATGTTTTACATTTTGTTCCTGCTGACCTTTATTTTAATACAATTTGTCAAACAATCTCCTACTCACTCCTGCCTGCTTCTTGGGATCCGCACCCGCCATCACCACCTCGCAAACCGTGACAGAATGAACCGACCAACCATCAGATCCCGCAGGTACATCGGACCCGTCTCATTTCCACCCTGTGCCTGGCAATGCTACGTCCACGTTAGCGCAAGCCTCGTCGAGTTTGAATTGCGTCACTCGACGAGCCGTAACGTCCACTTAAAGGCCCGCCGAGACCTCCTTCCAGGTGGCCGTCCAGGGTGACACTGGGTGACTGGCAGTGTACGCCCACGTCCAGCCACGCTGTCGTCGTGCATGACGAATTGAGTTTCATCACTTTGCTGCTGTGAAATGTAAATTTCTCCGCTGTGAGACTAATAAAGGCATATCCAATCCAATCCAATCCACGACGAGCCGTGCAACGTCCGCGTCAACGTCAGTCCGAGACCCCACTCACCGCTGGATCCCGGAGCGGCTGGACTGGTCTCGTTCCCCCGGTGTCGGGCAGTTCACTCCCACGTCGGCGTCCAGCCGAGACCTGGTCCCATACGGCCGTACGGGGTGCCATTCTGCGCCTGGCAGTTCGACGTCCACGTTGAGCCATGCGCCGTCGCGTGAACGTGCGAGAGGGATCGCACTCACGCCCACGACGATCCGTGCCGCGTCTTCGTCCACCCCAGGCGGAGTCCCGTTCCCATCAGGCCGCCGCCCGTTGTATGCTGGAGGGGCAGCGGTTGCCATCTCCACCGACCGTTCCCTGGCAAGTGGACCTTTTGGGAGACTGTTGGGACTTCTGGAACCAGCCCCTTGAAGGGGGGGTACTGTCATGATCTGGTTGGCGACCAACGGGGGGCGCTGTCGGCCCCACGTGCACCTGCACAGGTGCTGGTCGTCCCGATCAGATTGGCGACCAGCGGGTAGCCATTCACCATTCACTCCTTTCATCAGCCCTGCCTGCAGCCTCGCAGGTGATGACACTTAAAAGGACACCCGGCACGACCATCCGGTGTCGGTTCATTGTTTGCTGTTTGTTTGCTGCATGCATTGTGTATGTGTTTGTTTAACCTTGGCGGACTTTTACTTTTGGTTTTCTTTTGATACTTTGTATTTTTTCTGTTCAGATGATTTTGATGTTTTACATTTTGTTCCTGCTGACTTTATTTTAATACAATTTGTCAAACAACCTCCTGCTCCCTCCTGCCTGCTTTTTGGGATCCGCACCCGCCATCACCACCTCGCAAACCGTGACAGGAACTAGATACAATTATCAAAGAGAAAACATCTACAATGGATCATTCCTCAAAATGGTGAAAGAAGGTTACGTTCTTCATCAAGTGGTTAATGCTGATGAAACAGTTTATTTCTTTAACTATAATACCATAGCACTTTTTATTATACGTAAAATAAGGTATATTTTGTGTAGTTTTAAAGCTTAGAAAATTAGAAAGTAGAAAATTATGTTTTATGGGGACCTGGGAATGGATTATTTTCATTTTAATGGTTTCCTATGGGAAATATTTTTTTGGGATACACACTTTTTGCCTTACACACTCTTGTCTGGGAACCAATTAAGTTCGTAAGACAAGGTATCACTGTAATAGCTATTGAAGAATGAGATATAGTTAATAATAATGAGATAAACATAATGAAAGGGGATGTGGACATGTCACAATCTAAAACTAAATCATCATATCATAACATTGTAATAATAATAACACATTTAATTTCTGAGCACCTTTCAAAATTCTCAAGTTGAGCTTTGTGCAGTACTTATGAGCAAAACACAGCTCCATGAGCTGGTTAACAAGCTTAAAATATTTTCAACTGATTTGCGAAAGGCGGTGGTATTCACAGCTAAGCTTGGCAGCTGATGACCTTCATCTCGATGCTTTGTGTGGCAAAATGATCAGCAAAGAAAGGCTGAATGTTTTTTTTTTAATGGCAGTCAAGTTGTCTGCCATCAGGAAACTATTGAAGGCACAATTCCAAGTCTTACTTATGTCCTTACAATCTAATTGAACCTCGGCGTAACCACCATGACATGCCATTGGAAGGCAATAAACAACAGAGAGAATGGGTGATTATTTTGTATCCCTGCTGGACACGGTAATAGTCTCCCTGGTATTCTGAGTAGACCTCTCACCAAAAGCTATGGCATGATTATGAGAAGTAATCACAATTTAGAAATTGCAGTTAGCTTTGGATACTGAATATGATTGTTATGACGAAACAACTCAAAGTCAAAAAGTCAAAGTCAGCTTTATTGTCAAATATGCTAATATGTAAACAGCTTCTTCCCCCAAGCCATTAACCCTTTGAACTCTTCAACAGTAGCCAAAATGGAACTGTATAGTGCCACTTAGCAGTTTTACCTTGGCATCAGCCTGCACCCTCGAAAATGATAGATCGCTTCAATTTACAAGAGCGATCTCACCATCAATAGGATTAAAACGAATGATATTTGACACTGCCATGTTTGAGAGTATTTAATCTCCTGGTTCTTAGCATGCTGACATTTCAAAAGATTAACCTGTGTCGGGATACAGGTCATTAGAAGATGCAGAGCTCTGTGATATGTCGAGCAGCCAGGGGACCCGGACTTTGAATCGGAGATGCTGCCAATACACACCAACCCTCCCGCCATGATTGTTGCCTGCTACCTAGTCCATTACAGTATGATACATTTTATTGTGATTGCAAAGGAAAAAAAGACTACATAAAAAGTATTTACTAAAGTGCCAGTTTCTGTCAGGTTGAAGTTGACGGCTATTTTTTTCTTCTGCAAGTTATCAGTGAAGGATTGCAGGCACAAACACTTCCAAGCAGAATCAGTTTTATATCATGATTCAATAGAAAATGGTCAGACCTCTTGTTTCACAACATATTAATATTTCACATGTGATCACTTCATTTTGCCTGTTCAAACAACAATTTCTGATTTGTGCATTTGTGCGAACTGGGGATTTTTAACAATGTTTTGTTATTTTATTTGTGAAAAAGTGTTTATTCTCACGGAGAGAAAAAACTGACAACCCAAACTGACAACCCTTCAAAAAACAGTTTCGCTAGTCGCCTGAAAAGTAAAGCCAATTTACCAGTCTATATTTATGTGTTCTTCCTTGCTTGTTATGAACTCACCTGTTCTGCATAGAGCAGGTGTCACCATATGAAAGTGGAAAATAAAGGCAGATTAACACTGTCAATACCCCTCTTCAATCATTATG
Source organism: Hippocampus bargibanti (assembly GCF_051943395.1). Lineage (NCBI taxonomy): Eukaryota > Metazoa > Chordata > Actinopteri > Syngnathiformes > Syngnathidae > Hippocampus > Hippocampus bargibanti. The sequence goes on from NC_142737.1 coordinate 22,993,916, forward strand.
TTGGTGTGCTTTCCAGCCTGGGAACAGTGTGTCGGAAAAATGGGAATACATTAGCAACAGAAATGAGATCATAAACTCTATTTGTGAGGTGGCTGTGTAATATCACCGGCTGTGGAGTATTTGGAGTTGGCAGAAAGCTTTTGGAGTATTTGGAGTTGGCAGAAAGAGGGATTGAACTAATATTTGAAGTAATCACATCTGCTACATGTTCAGTGGGAATGAGTGGCGTTGCCCGTTTGAACTTCCTATTTTGAGCAGCTGCTGGGATTGTTGAATAAGTCATAGTGTAAACAAACCTTGGAACAATTTCTTTGTTCAAATAATTTGTTTGGTCAATCGTGGGTGCTATGTTTTGAATCCTAACCAAACAAGCAGACTAGTAATGTATAAGCGGTGAATATGTATATTCTCAAACAAGCACCAGTAGAAGCATGAATAAAACACACATCTTAGTGTGTCTGGAAGACATGAACAATGCTTACATTTTAACAACATCGAGGAACGTGGCAGGTGGCAAAAAGACAACCATGCATACAAATCCAAGGGGGGTACGTGTGGCAAAGCACATAGTATTATGTATTTCGTTCACGAAATACAACTGCAATGTTGTGTAATTGAGTTCCTATTTTATTTACATGTTCTTGAGGGAGTAAATTTTTAGGCAGGAGATGTGTTCGGATGATTGTCTGCACGCTGACTGTCCTCACTCACTATTTTTACTTGTGCGAACAAAATAACTGCTTGTAGGAAACTGAATTTGCCTGATTTCTCACTGCAGATCCAAGCAAGTGTTGTCTTCTTATTTTTCCTTTCCTCTTTCCTCTTCTTTTCATAACATTACTGCTGTGAATTGTGAATTTCGCCACCGCAAGACTAATCAAGGCTAATCTGGTCTGGTGGCAGAAACTGTCCTTGAGCCTGCTGGTCTTGGCTCGGAGACTCCGCAGTCTCCTACCCGATGGCAGCAGGCTGAAGAGGCTGTGGGAGGGGTGGGTGGGATCGCCAGCGATCCTGATGGCTCTGCGGGTAAGGCGGGTGTTGTAAATGTCCTGAGGGGGGGAAGAGAGACACCGATGATCTTCTCAGCTGTCCTCACGATGCGCTGCAGTCTTACGGCAGGACACGGTGGAGGGGCCGTACCACACGGTTTGATACAGCTGGTCAGGACGCTCTCGATGGTACCGCGGTAGAAGGAGGTCGTGATGGGGGTTGGGGGCTCCAACTCTTTTGAGCTTGCGGAGGAAGTACAGGCGCAGGTGGGATCTCTTGGCCAGTGATGCCGTGTTGTGGCTCCAGGACAGGTCTTCGGATATGGTGCACTCCCAGGAACTTGGTGCTGCTCACTCTCTCCACTGCAGCACCGTCGATGGTTAGTGGAGCATGCTGGGGGCGCACTCTCCTGAAGTCCACAACAATCTCCTTCGTCTTCTCCACATTCAGATGGAGATTGTTGTCCTGGCACCACGTGGCCAGACGGCTGACCTCGTCCCTGTAGGCTGTCTCCTCGTCGTTGTTGATGAGGCCCACCACAGTCGTGTCATCCGCAAACTTTATGAAGAGGTTGGAGCTGCGTGATAATGGTGAGCAGTCATGCGTGAGCAGAGTGATCCTCATGGAGTGCTTGTTTCTTGGCCATCCTGATGCCACGTGACAGGTTGTCCTCAGGCCCAGCTCTTCGCCAGCTTTGTAGGCAGCTAAAAACATTAGAGGCAAGACTGCATGTGAATACTACTATTGTTACTACTACTACTACTACAATACTACTACTACTAATAATAATAATAATAATAACGATGATAATAATTCCAAAAACATGCATAGCAGGCAGATTGACCCTAGGTGTGAGTATGAGAGTGACTGTTGTACGTCTTTGTGTGCCCTGCGATTGGCTGGCAACGAATTCAGGGTGTCCCCCGCCTCATGCCCGAAGACAGCTGAGATAGGCTCCTGCACCCCCCGCGACACTAATGAGGAATAAACGGTATGGAAAATGGATGGATGGAAAGCAATAACAATAACAACAACAACAATAACAATAACAATAATCCTCATCATCATAATCATCATCATTATTACACACTGCAGAGGTCGCGAGTTCGAGTCCCACTCCAACCTCCTTGTGTAGAGTTTGCATGTTCTCTCCGGGCACGTGTGGTTTTTCTCCGGGTCCTCTGGTTTCCTCCCACATTCAAAAAAAGATGCATGTAAGACTGATTGAACACTCCAAACTGTTCCTAGGTTTGAGTGTGTATGGTTGCTTGTCTGTGTGTGCCCTGTGATTGGCTGGCAACCAATTCAGAGGTTCCCCCACCTAGTGCCCAAAGACGGCTGGGATAGGCTCCAGCACCCTCCGCAACCCCAATGAGGATGAAGCTGTCTGGAAAGTGGACGGATGGATTATTATTAATATTATTGTGAATTTTATTATAGTCGACACAGTGGACAACTAGTTGGTTGCTCTGTCTCAGAGTGCTGTCTCACTGTCTCACACATTGGTTCAATTCTGGGCTTTGGCCTTCCTGTGTGGAGTTCGCATGTTCTCTGTGAGAGTTCTGTTAGGGTTACTCAGGATTTCTCCAAAACTATACACTGTCGGTTTACAGATCACTCCATATTGTCCTCAATTGTGATTGTGAGTGCGGATGTATGTGTGCCCTGTAATTGGCTGGCAACAAGTTCAGATGTACCGCGCCAAATGCCCGAAGATGGCTGGGAGAATTTTCAACATGACGCGGTTCAGATAATGGACAAATAACTTCAATAACCAATCATTAAAAATAATGATTACATAGTTGTATCTCTTTTAATGTTAGTTGTATTACACGACAAATTGGTTTTATTTTTTTAGCCAACTAACATCCATGCTTTGGTAAAATATTTTAATCGGCATATTTGCCGTTTTAATGAGAAGGTTCACACTCGCTTGCACATAGTTACTCGACAGAAAGGTGCCACAAGATATGAACTAAATAAATTACCGTCATATTTTTCAACCTTTATTTTACCACGTAAAGCAATTGAGGGCAGATCATGCTTGATTGAAAACTCATCTGACCTCTATTTTAACCAAATCACAAATACTGTAAATGAATCACGGGAGACATTTATGGTAACATGAGTGCAGTGTAAACTGATCAAATCAGAGGACAAGCCACTCTTCACTTGCATGTACACCAAACCCAATCGTTCTGTTTAGAAGGAGGAACAGCATGTGTCCCCTAATGATTCATGCAGTACGCTTGGGATAATCCATGTTTTTGTTCAGAGTAACCCAGTGACCTGTGTCAACATTGTGGTTTCACACAAGTGGATGCGTGTCGGAAATCCGCACACTAGATGGCAGGCCAAGACTTCATCTGCAGCTCCCCCATCTTTTCCTCAAACAGTGATGTAATCCTTCTCAGAACATTCTACCGCAAGGAAGACTTTTCTCCTTCTCTATGTTGGTCCACTAGTCATTGCCTTCAGCTTTGGTGTTCTTTTTTACTTCCACTTACTCGGGTGTCATCTTCATAAGGAGACTTGCTGTGTCTGTTGAAATGAAAGTCATTGCTTCTTTTGTGGCACGGCTCCGAGAAAAACTCTCCCATCTCGTCACATATACACAATCCTCCTCTATTACATGTTTTAAATATGGCAGTGACCTTAACAGTAACAAGAAGCAATTCCCACAGCACTAATCCTCTGCTCAGGTCTCACCTTAACCTCTTAACCTTTTCTGCCATCACATAAGTGGTCTGAGCTGTAATGCCAACAACCATCAATAACCCCCACAACACCAACACCCAATAACACTGGCTCAGTGGCAGACAAATTGTGGTAGGAGAGCATCTGCTGGAGAGAGAAACAATATGACGGCTTCTTTCCCATGGGGGCAGTGGCTGTAAAGAACGATCAGAGCAAGTGAAAAGGGGATTGAAAGAAGCAGGCACATCAGAAAATAAATAAATAAATTCATAAATATCACCACAAACACATCAAATGTCTTTTTTGTTCCATAACTGTTAGTCTGCTAGACAAACTGTTACAATTAAATTAGAAGACGTAGCACAGATATTTCCCAAGGCTAAAACATTTTTCACATTGACATTTTGTGAAAGACAATAATTCAGTCGGCCGACGGAGGGAACCCTCAAGTGAAACGTATGAATGTGCGCAATATACCATATTTTCCTGTGAATAAGGCTCACCGGACTATAAGGGCGCACACTTAATGAATGGTGTATGTTCAACCTTTTCCCAGACAGAAGGTACACCGGACTATAAGGCGTACCTTCAATGAATGACATGTTGAAAAAGGTTTTCCATATACTGTAATTTCCGGACTAATAGCCACAACTTTTTTTCACAAGCTTTCAACCTTGCAGGTTATGCAACGATGTGGCCAATGTATACATCTTTTTGTTATGGCTGCCAGTGTCACATCTCGTTGCCATCCTGGGCGCGCCCCGCCCCTCCTGTCACCTCCTCCGCCAATCCTGGGAGACGGCCCCTCCAATCATCATTCACCTGGGTTCCCACAGCTGATTGTCATTCAGTGATTGTGCCTTCTGTCTATATCTGCCTATCGCTCACTACCGTTCTCCGTCGGAGTATTATTGGATGTTGCCGTCACCACTACCGTGTTACCAGGTCTGCCATTGTTCCTCCACTCTTCCCTGTTTTGTTATTTTCGATGCATGTTTCAGTAAAGACTCTTGCTCCTTCCAAGCCTGTCACGTCGTGTATTTCGGGTCCTTCCCCTTCGCCAAACCCCGTCGCTTGAGTCCTGCCTTTTTTTCACTCGAGCGTCGTCACAGCCAGTGGCACTCGAGCACAAAATGTAAGAGTGAGATAAAGAGGTTGATGTTTCTCTTTATTTGTAAGTAGGTTCGTTGTCAGATCTCCCAGGCAGGTGACGCGCAGAGCTTGATCGTGGCGTGGAGTTGAGCAAGTCGTGCCGTGATGTCCGTCCGACGCCCGGCGTGAGCCGGGCGTGAGTCTGAGATGATTCTGCCCCGTGGTTCGCCCAATCTCTCTGTCCCGCGACAGCTCCTTTTATACAATTTACAAGCGTGTGCTATGCGTCAGGGTGATACGCACATCAAGGAGATCAAGGAATTGAAAGACATGAAAGTGTTGAAAGGCGCACTTCAAAATCATACACGCATGTGACGCAACAGGGCTCCCCTCCTGGATCCGAAGTCGGTGAAAGCGATGAAGGAAAAAGAAATAAAAACAAAAGTCATTCTGCGACATGGTGAGGCCAGGCAAGATGACGGTCACCGGGCATGGCAGGCGTCGGTGGGGTGGTTGGCGAGGAAGTTTTGTGGTGCCTGAAGTCGTTGTACGGGAGCACGGCAAAGAGTGCTCTACGACTGCCAGTTTGAGTCGATCGATGGAAACTTTCCTCGCGGCCGTCGAGTCGATGCCGGAAGGTCTTCTCACCGTGAGTTGTTCGGCTGGGATCGGTCAAGTCGGAGAATCGATGAGGGATTGTGAGGACGAAGGTGCGTGGGGTTGGCCATGCTGCCGGGCACGGACAGGCCGGTCATCGGCGACGGTGGCGATGATCGCGCTGCCATGGCGTTCTGCAGGACGCTGAGGAAGCACGCTGACGTCGGCAGCCGTGTCGGCCATGAAGCGTCTTCCCGAAGTCCGATCGTGGACATAAGCGATGTCCGACGATGTCCGATCGTGGACATATACGATGTCCGATCGTGGACATAAGCAATGTCCGACGATGTGCGATCGTGGACATATACGATACAGCTAGTTGCAGAGTCGCCAGGCGAATTGGACGATGTTGGCCATCAGGGTGCGGCAGGTTTCACGGTGGGGTCGGGGCGCCCACGGGTGGTGGCGGCCCATCGGGAGCTCGGCTCGAGGGGTCTTGCTGTGAAGATGCCGGGTTCACGGGCGGCTGGGAAATCTGGGTGTTTCCATTTGGAGAGTTGATTGGGCTGGGGAGGAGGGAAAAAAATGCTCCTGGCTAGCTCGCCAATAAAGAGTTTGATGGTTCTCTTTATTTGTAAGTAGGTTCGTTGTCAGATCTCCCAGGCAGGTGACGCGCAGAGCTTGATCGTGGCGTGGAGTTGAGCAAGTCGTGCCGTGATGTCCGTCCGACGCCCGGCGTGAGTCTGAGATAATTCTGCCCCGTGGTTCGCCCAATCCCTCTGTCCCGCGACAGCTCCTTTTATACAATTTGCAAGCGTGTGCTATGCGTCAGGGTGATACGCACATCAAGGAGATCAAGGAATTGAAAGACATGAAAGTGTTGAAAGGCGCACTTCAAAATCATACACGCGTGTGACGCAACAGAGACAGGGCGAGTATACGTGCAGAGGAAGACGCGAAGACGCAAGTTTAATGTAACTTTCTGTGTGAATCGTGCATTTAAAGTGGCCTCCAAGTTGAATGGAAGGCTTGGATACCAGCGGCGAAAAAATAGTTGACCAAAATTGGCCGTATGCAAAGATCAATTTTTGCACAAGTCTGCTCGTGGATCCTGATAGCGTGGAGCAGTGTTAACAAAACCATTACCAACAGGTTTCAAAAAGCCGGTCTGCTGCGTGACAGAGAGGACAGCATGAGCTCGGAAGTGACTTTACCTCAGGATCAGTGACGTGCAGTCAGTGGAGGCAGGGGAGGCAGTGCCTCACCTGTCATCATGGAAAGCTGTCATGGAAATATCAAATGAAAAAGTAAATGAAACAGTTATATGTATTTAGTGATTTGTACTTTAAAGTTCTTGTCCATTTAACTTTTTTTTTTCAAAATCGCTGAATTTTCACCATTACCATTCAAATACTAAGTAGAGATGAGCAGTGAGGCACCAGCCGGCTGATCCTCACCATGGATTGCGCAATCACTATGCTTACTGTGCTGGCTAGCTCTGCAGTGAGACCGCATTGCTGTCCTTCTGCATATCGCTATTAAAGCGTTCAAACACGTTTAGTATGTGAACTAAATTTCTACAGTTTAGCTGGTGTATATAATGTAGAGTACATTAGAGTACATTATAAACACTGTACTACAGTGTTTATTTTGTTTTATTTTTATCAAAACGCTGTGCGTAGGTGAGGCAAACAGTTCTCCCGCCTCATGACAGGCAGGGGGCGCTTGTGATTCCAGAGATACTTCTTACTCCACGTCTGCAGAATAATAGAATTAGAGACAGAAAGCTACAGTAAACAGTTAGCAAGTAAAGCGCAACCCTGCAGTCATTTTTTTCGTGTTGCTTAGCCTCACTTTCAGAATGGAGGATTACATATCTAAATTGAAAGAATTTTCTAAACTGGACTTTCAATCGAAGCATTAGGTAATAATTAAAGGAAGACCAACACCGGAGCTAAAAGGTTTGCTCCAGACAACGGGACACAATACTCGCTCTTCAGGCGGACTGGTACACACGAAAAGGCTGGCTGTGTGGATGTCCAGCAAGAAACCGCCTTTTCTGCTTTTCCTGCCTTCTGTTCTCAACTGTGTGACAATGTCTGGACTCAAATGGGATATTGCGACCTGAAAATTTTACAACGGAGCCTCATCAAAAATGAGCGAAGACTCAACATCAGCATCCACAATGCTAAGGTAAAGGAGAACCGGGAGATTTTAAAAGATCTCATCAATGCCACCTGCTTCCTTGCCAAACAACAGCTGGCATTACGTGGAAATTATGAAAGTAAAGGCTCTGCTAATCGTGGCAACTATGTTGAACTATTACATGCTTTCGCTCAGAAAGATGACAGGCTAGCGAGTCATTTTGGGACATCCACTATATTTTCTAGCCTGTGAAACAGAATACAGAACGATTTAATTGAAGCAGTTGGTGATGTCATTAGAAATGACAGTAAAAAGGAGATCGGTGCAGCCCTATTTGTTGCTGTAGAAGTAGACGAGATTGTCATTCTCAGCACTGAAAACATACAGTCGGAACAGGACTGATCAAGGACGACTTTCTTCACTGGCAGTGATCTACGTTGAGACAGAGAGACTTTTAAAACTGAAGAAAGATAAGGAAGGCTTCTACAAAGAAGTTATCGATGCCTTTCTTAAGAAGGAGCGGCGCATGGACTAAAGGTAACACGATAAAAACATTTTTTTAATTATTTTTTTCTATGCTACAGTTTGTATATATAAAGAATGCTGACATGAAATTTTAAACAAAATATGTTAACTGTTGCCAATCAAATGGTGAATAAACTACTCTGTAGAGTTCATATGTTTGTAAATCTGACGATGATGACGTCAGTGCCTCACCAGCTATGAACTTCACCGCACGTCAGTGCTCAGGATGAAAGTGACACTTACAGCGACAACAAACGGGAGAAGAGAGAGTGTGTGTGGCGAGGACTATCTGACTCTATTCCAATGCGACACAAGAGGAGGACGGCTCTCAGCGACTTGCTATGATTTTGTAACCAACCCTGTGCTAATGTCAGAATCAGAAAACCTTTATTCGTCCCATAATGGGGACATTTGCAGTCCACAGCAACAATTGAAAAGGGATGGGGTGGGGGTGAAAGGATAGAAAACAAGATATTCTAAGCATAACAAAATAAGAAAATGTATGTGTATTTTTTCCGTGTCTCAATGACCTGGCATGTTTTTGCACATGTGTTGCTGCTGTGTTTTTTTACCGGCATGTTTTTTGACCAGCCCTGTTCGGGCTGTGCTACTACCGCAATGGTGCCTGTGTTGCTGCCGCATTACAGGCACTGTTTTGAAAGAAAAGTTCAGCTATATTATTAAAACCTTGAAAACGTTTTCTGTGCACCGCCTTTCTTCATAAACATGTGGCTTATAGGTAGGTGTGGTTTGTGTATGTACAAAATGTTTTTTCTTTAAAAAAATGTACTGGGTGAGGCTTATAATAGGGTCCGTAGTCTCGAAATTACGGAAATTACGGTATAAGGCACAACACATTAAGGCACTACAGTAAAGACTGGGGTTACATTTCATATATCCCAGCATGGACAGCAAACTACTTCAACTAGAGGGTGAAATGGAGTCGGTGGCTTCTGACAGTAGTTGTGAGACCTGTTGTGGCTCAATATTACTTCATATATAAGGCGCACGCACACCGTCAATGAATGAAAAAAGTATTTCAAATGTGATGTAATATAGGGAAAGAGATGCCCATTTCACGGTAAGATCAGAGCATTGTCATCAAATGGTGAGTATAGTTCTTGCTTTTTTGAATGTTGCTGAGCCGATGACCATTTTGTGTTTGGGAGCCTTTTACTGAGCAAGTTGCTTGTTCTGTAGCCACAAAGGGACATAAGTCTTCTTGTGCCGGTCCCAAGCCCGGACAAATACAGAGGCTTGTGTCAGGAAGGGCATCCGACGTAAAAGCTTGGCCAAAACAAACATGCGGATCAAACCTCTAAAGACGTAGGACACTGATTTGCTGTGGCGACCCCTTGAAGGGAAAAGCCGAAAGGAAAAGAATAAGATAAGGCGCACTGGCGTATCAGGCGCAGGGGCACCTTTTGAAGAAAATGAGTGCTTTTACACTGGAAAATATGGTACCCATTTGCAGCAAGACAAAAACATGATGACTTCTTCTACCACTGAAGAATCATATCAAAATGACTTCAGAAGTTGGCAGTGTTGGAGACAAAAACACCGGGGGAATTAAACCACGTTCCCAAAACAGTTGACAGGAGTGAGCTAATATATAGTTTACTCAGTGTTACAAAGATGGATGAACCCTACTGATAGGGCACCGATTCTTTGGGATACCCTTTGTGATAGTTGCTTAGCATAATACTCAAAGATAGACAATGCGGTCAACAGCCAGACATGATAATCATGTTTTGGAATAAAGTAACCTATTTATCGGCTTGAGCAAAAATTCTTACTCCCATGTGCATGGAAATCAACATCTAAACTATGAATCAGGCACATCATCATCACACAATTCCAGTCATTTTAAAGTCATTGGTGATTCTTACTTTCAACCGTCAACAAAACACTTGATACGCATGTCTTTCACACCACATGAAAAAAAAAAAGTGTTGGTAAACTCTTCTCTTCCAAAACATAGTATTGGGTGGCCTGGTGGTCGACCTGCTAGCGCATCAGCCTCACAGTGCAGAGGTGCAGGGTTTGATTCCGGCTCCGGCCTTAACTTGTAGAATTTGCATGTTCTCCCCGTGCCTGGGGAGTTTTAACCGGATAATATGGTATCCACCCGCATTCCAAAAGAACATGCTTAGCAGGCTGAGTGGACACTGTAAATTGTCACTAGGTGTGAGTGTGAGCGCGGATACAGTTATATATGTGTGCCCTATGATTGGCCGGCAACAAGTTCAAGGTGTTCCACGCCGACAGCCAGAAGGCCCGTGTGGGATGAGAGGATTGTTGGATATTATTAAAAAAATAATACTGTGGAAAAAAATCCAGAATTATGTTAATTTGCAGATGCTGAACCAAATCGCAGGTGCCCACTGTACATCCACACTATATTTTTTGTAAACATTTGCATCTTTAATATCAGGCTTTGTGCCATGATTTTTTTCCTCTCTTGGGTATGGAGTGTGGCTACTGTTTTCCATAATAGTAGAGAACATCATCAATACATGGAGTTAGTAATTTTCTTAAAAAAATTTATTAAAATGGTAAGACAGAAATATTGTCTGTGTAAATCATGTTGTGTCTTTGTTTTCTACAAATCTAAAATAATGAACTTATTGAATGGGTTAATTTTCACTGGTGTGGCATTTCTTTTTCTTCTGCATATGTATCAATTACTTTCCTGCTTAGTGGGACTCATAGCCTTTAAAGGTTAATGAGCTCAAACACAGTTCACCGTGAGCTCATTAAAATGACCGCAGAGAATAGGACAGCTGAGATGGGAAAAACATACTGTAAGAGTGAAAGGTGAGCCATTGGACTTGCAATCAAGTAAAGTACTGTAAATGATTCCGTTGGGGTCACTGCCTTATCAAAGTGGTTTAAAAATATGACTATGCATTTTGTGTCTTTACAATGTAATCATGAGAAATAATAATTGTAACACCAGCTATCACCATACTGCTGTTTAGTTTGTACAGTATTGTGTTCAGTTGTGTGTTGTTCTTTTTTAATTCCATGCATATATGTTTTAATTAGATTCACATAAAATAGAAAATAAAATGTTAGATAAACTAATTTAAAAAGATTATATTGCTATTATGCCTAGAAAGTCGTACTATGTCCTCCATTTAAATGCTGCTACATACCAGTCGAGCCAACAACAGATTGGTAATACATATGAAGGAGTTTATTACAGTTGCAAGATGAGCCCAGTCAAAGGAAGCAAAAGCTGCCTTTGTTATTGTAGCGGATGCACAACGAAACTGCCCTGTTTTTTTTTTTCCATTCTGCATTTTCAGTGCTTTATGATTTCCATGGCCTCACTTTTTAGACCCTCTTCTGAGGTGGTTCAAAAAAAGCAGGCCCTGCAGGGCTGTCAGATAATTTTTAGCTGATCGTCCGACAGATGTAGGCGTTTCTTAAGTGCTGCGACAGGGAACATTTCCTTGGTCAATTTTGAATTTAGTTTCTTAATGGCCATACAGATGATGACAATCAATTTGCAGTGAAACACTTCCAAACACAAATAAATTCCCTTTGACCTTCTTGGAATGTTGTAAGCAAAAAAGACTTGCGATGTAATTATTGTACCCACCATGATGTAATGGATTCCGCATCCGGTGTAGACCCTGCAAATAGAAAAAGAGGCAATTTTTTTTTTACACAGTTTGTGAGGTCTTCAGTTTCCTCCAACCGATATATGATTCTGACATTATAAATGTAGTCCTTACAAATGGACACTAGTTTTGCCAAAGTGAAAGTAACTAAAAACACCATAAAGCGATGAGCTACTTCAATCATCCTGGGCATATTTTGAGGTGATTGAATCCCCTCATCAATAAACAGCCCCATTAATAACTCTGTGTGTGTGGTGGAGTGGGTGTGGGGGGCAGGTTTGGAATTACAAACTCCTGTTAAGCGTGCCTTGAGCATGCATTTTAAGATGTTCATAGGCCTATTTTATGCTCATGCATAATACAACTAAGGACCTGAGGACTTCTACTAATTAAGAATTGCTGATCACACATTTACGCACATAGTGATATGGTTTGTAAAGTCCCAGAAAAGACCTGAAGTTACAAACAAAAGCCTGTTCATCATGTTTTGAAAAGTACAAATAGGCACACTGGCCACCATGGGTCGAACTGATGGGAAAAAAGGAGTGCAGTAACGATTGTAGCTTCTCTTCAATGCACCTTATGCAATATGACACTGCAAGAATCCAAACTAGGGCGCGGAAAATCCTCCTGGACCCTCCGCACCCTGCCCACCACCTTTTCCAGCTACTCCCCTCAGGCAGGCGCTACCGATCCATGCGCACCAAATCCAGCAGACATTTAAACAGCTTCTTCCCCCAAGCCATTAACTCTTTGAACTCTTTGAACTCTTTCAACAGTAGCCAAAATGGAACTGTATAGTGCCACTTAGCAGTTTTTTTGACGACGATACTAGTGCAGCGTGTTCTACCGGAAACAAATTCCTTGTGTGTTCTACATACTTGGCAATAAAGATGATTCGGATTCTGATTCTGATTCTGATGATGTTATACTGTATACAGTAATGGGGGTCGGGAACCTATGGCTCGCGAGACGTATATAGCTCTTTCGATGATTGCATATGGCAATCTAAATACATATTCTCGCTTTTTTTCTGTTGGTGCTGTAGTTGGCGAAAAAACCCAGGTTGGCGGAAAGCGCAATTTTGATTGGATGACGTGTTGATGCTCTCACTGAAAACCATTTGTAAATATTTTACTTTCATGGCTCTCTTAGTCAACAAGGTTCTCGACCCCTGGTATATTAAAATGGTTTTAAAAGGCGCTGTTCATTGAAGGTGTGCCTGTTCGGTCAATTTACGTTTCCACGTTTTCCCACCGAAAGGGATCCCAGAGAGACCACACTGATACAACTCAACTCACTCTCGTTATTTATTGTTGATTGAGTTTTGAATACATTGGTTCTTTTTGTTTGGTAGACGAGCAGTGAAGTAGGTCATAAACCTAAAAATGGAAACACAGAATGTAAATGCAACTCATTTACAATCATTTCTATCACTACTTTGACATTATTTAGGTTTTAATCAACAGAAAGGTAGAACATGGAATGCAACTCACCGGCGGTGTGTCTCCTTTGGCTAACAAGAGCCACCTAGTTCAGACAGCATTTATCTCCATAGCCACACCCACTCATCGGCTGATCGGATTAACCCTTTCAAGTCTGCTTGTAAAGCCACGTTTAACATGTGATTGCCTATTTACACAACACCTCCCACTTGACCGACTGATGAATCACAGAGGTCACCCCCACATTAAATTAAAAAACAATCGTTTTTTTTATTTCACATCAGTTAAAAGTCCTTTCTTATTTGCTGCACATGAAGAGGACGATGCCATTGTCAATGTCCGGGCACCTACCTTGACAGAACGGGTATACTGTCAGGGTACGGTTGTGTGCGTGTTTTCATCTTCTTACTTCGTGTATGTTCAAGTGTGGGACCTGGTGGCAGCGCGAGGATTGCACCTACCAGCCCTGAAGGATTTGGGGCAATGATGTCGAGGGGCAGTGCCTCCAGACTCAGGGTGACGTCTGTTAGGGTAATTCGCCATACAAACATCTCTAAACATCGCTCTGTAATCTTTGTTTACATTTTGAACTTCCTCATATGTCATATCCTGCCTTCCTTTACACGATGTCGCATTTTTATTACATCACATCCTGGCGCGTCATTACTATGTGCCGCATAAATACTCCTGCAGCCCGTTCGTCTCTCTCTCTCTCCATGCGCTCCCTCCTCCGCGACACCGCAATGTCTCCAGCTCTCCCAAATTAAATCAACTTTCTGTTCAAGTCCTGGCTCCCTGATGATTTAACCATCGATCTCCATCAACACCCGTCGAAGCTATGAACCAAGGGCGAACGATAAAAAATAACCCAACATTCTGGTGCCAAGAAACCCGCGCCGGTTGGGTCCGAAGCGCTTGAGGGGTGCGTGATGGAAGCGCCTCTTCATTCTGACCTGACCACACGGTTGAGTTTCACGGGTGAGTGCCGCTAGCATGCTGCTATGTTGGGTGAACGAATGTGGAATCCTTTGTGGCCAGAAGGATTTCTTTGCGCGTAATCCACATATCGAGGCTACTAACGCGACTTTATTGGAAGATATCGTCCGATTATAGCCCATGTTCAAACTATGGGTTCTATTTCTGATGATCGGGCCAAGGCGGGTCCCCATTTGAGTCGCGCCTGGAGGTGTATTAAATATATACGCGACAAATCAATCCTAATATTTATCGAGATGTCTGGTTTACCGCGCCCTGGCTGCCGTACTGTAAGACCAGAATAATTCTAATTATAATATTCACAAGGGGTGAATTTTTGGAATTCACTGTGCGCGAGGGTCGTGAGTGAAAATGGGGAATTGAGAGATTTCACTCCGGACGTTTTTTGTTTTAAATAGCTGCAGCTATAATGGTTGTCGACAAGAGACAGAAGCTCTTAGCTTTTGGTGGTCGTCTGCTTGTATCCACAAGAGCGACGAGGGACCGTTCCCTCGGCGAGGCCTGCTTGTTGACGCGATATTGTGGATTACCGTAATTTCATTTCATTCAATTCATTCACCAACACTAGCACATGGTCAACAATGCTAGCCATTGCTACGTTTCCCAGGGAGTTTCATTGTCCAGGGGGCAGAGGGTGGTCGGCTGGAGGAGGGGGGCGTTAGGGGGAGCAGTCCTTGTGTGTGTGTTCTTGTCTTCCCTTTTCGTGTTTTGTCTTTCGTCTTTTTGTGCATGCATTGTGTGTTTTTATGTATTGTTGTGTATGTACGCGCGTTGTGTAAACTTCGCTGAAAAAAAAAAGGGAATGAGTGTTTTGCCAGCAAAGAGTGCAGACAGACCCCCCTCCCATCCTTTTTTCTCTACCCGTAAGAGAGGGGTAAGGGGTGAATTCACAGCCACATTCTGAGATGGGCAAATTGATTCAATCGCGAATAAGTTAATAAACGAAAATAAAATTAATAAAGGGTTGTGTTAACATTCACAAACATGTGTATAAGACATTCTTCCTGCCGAATTTGATTCTGCCGCGAGGCCTCTCTTCTCCACAGAACCGAGGCGGCCTTGTCATCACAAGAGAACTCGACCGGGTGCCATGGAGTGGGCTGTCCTGTCTCATTGGGAGACCTGTCCAACCATGCAGTGAGGAGACTTTCGTCTCCGCTCGACGTCCTCATGAATGACATAACACTGTTTCTTTTTCCATATCTTATTGACGAATGCCGTCTACTTGAAACAAAAAAACTGAATTAAATAATTAATTAGACTGTGTGAGCAAATAAATGAAGACAGCGGACAAATAGACATAAGCCGAACTACAGTGAATTTGTAATATTATCAGCGTTGAAATTGTGCCACATTGTTCTCAAGAGCGATTTGAACATTGGCCATTTGCGTTTTGGAGTTATTTATGACTGCTGGGAGTTTTAGAACAGACATTTACCTTGGCATCAGCCTGCACCCTCGAAAATGATAGATCGCTTCAATTTACAAGAGCGATCTCACCATCAATAGGATTAAAACGAATGATATTTGACACTGCCATGTTTGAGAGTATTTAATCTCCTGGTTCTTAGCATGCTGACATTTCAAAAGATTAACCTGTGTCGGGATACAGGTCATTAGAAGATGCAGAGCTCTGTGATATGTCGAGCAGCCAGGGGACCCGGACTTTGAATCGGAGATGCTGCCAATACACACCAACCCTCCCGCCATGATTGTTGCCTGCTACCTATTCCATTACAGTATGATACATTTTATTGTGATTGCAAAGGAAAAAAAGACTACATAAAAAGTATTTACTAAAGTGCCAGTTTCTGTCAGGTTGAAGTTGACGGCTATTTTTTTCTTCTGCAAGTTATCAGTGAAGGATTGCAGGCACAAACACTTCCAAGCAGAATCAGTTTTATATCATGATTCAATAGAAAATGGTCAGACCTCTTGTTTCACAACATATTAATATTTCACATGTGATCACTTCATTTTGCCTGTTCAAACAACAATTTCTGATTTGTGCATTTGTGCGAACTGGGGATTTTTAACAATGTTTTGTTATTTTATTTGTGAAAAAGTGTTTATTCTCACGGAGAGAAAAAACTGACAACCCTTCAAAAAACAGTTTCGCTAGTCGCCTGAAAAGTAAAGCCAATTTACCAGTCTATATTTATGTGTTCTTCCTTGCTTGTTATGAACTCACCTGTTCTGCATAGAGCAGGTGTCACCATATGAAAGTGGAAAATAAAGGCAGATTAACACTGTCAATACCCCTCTTCAATCATTATGTTGGTATGCTTTCCAGCCTGGGAACAGTGTGTCGGAAAAATGGGAATACATTAGCAACAGAAATGAGATCATAAACTCTATTTGTGAGGTGGCTGTGTAATATCACCGGCTGTGGAGTATTTGGAGTTGGCAGAAAGCTTTTGGAGTATTTGGAGTTGGCAGAAAGAGGGATTGAACTAATATTTGAAGTAATCACATCTGCTACATGTTCAGTGGGAATGAGTGGCGTTGCCCGTTTGAACTTCCTATTTTGAGCAGCTGCTGGGATTGTTGAATAAGTCATAGTGTAAACAAACCTTGGAACAATTTCTTTGTTCAAATAATTTGTTTGGTCAATCGTGGGTGCTATGTTTTGAATCCTAACCAAACAAGCAGACTAGTAATGTATAAGCGGTGAATATGTACATTCTCAAACAAGCACCAGTAGAAGCATGAATAAAACACACATCTTAGTGTGTCTGGAAGACATGAACAATGCTTACATTTTAACAACATCGAGGAACGTGGCAGGTGGCAAAAAGACAACCATGCATACAAATCCAAGGGGGGTACGTGTGGCAAAGCACATAGTATTATGTATTTCGTTCACGAAATACAACTGCAATCTTGTGTAATTGAGTTCCTATTTTATTTACATGTTCTTGAGGGAGTAAATTTTTAGGCAGGAGATGTGTTCGGATGATTGTCTGCACGCTGACTGTCCTCACTCACTATTTTTACTTGTGCGAACAAAATAACTGCTTGTAGGAAACTGAATTTGCCTGATTTCTCACTGCAGATCCAAGCAAGTGTTGTCTTCTTATTTTTCCTTTCCTCTCTCCTCTTCTTTTCATAACATTACTGCTGTGAATTGTGAATTTCGCCACCGCAAGACTAATCAAGGCTAATCTGGTCTGGTGGCAGAAACTGTCCTTGAGCCTGCTGGTCTTGGCTCGGAGACTCCGCAGTCTCCTACCCGATGGCAGCAGGCTGAAGAGGCTGTGGGAGGGGTGGGTGGGATCGCCAGCGATCCTGATGGCTCTGCGGGTAAGGCGGGTGTTGTAAATGTCCTGAAGGGGGGGAAGAGAGACACCGATGATCTTCTCAGCTGTCCTCACGATGCGCTGCAGTCTTACGGCAGGACACGGTGGAGGCGCCGTACCACACGGTGATACAGCTGGTCAGGACGCTCTCGATGGTACCGCGGTAGAAGGAGGTCGTGATAGGGGTCGGGGCTCCAACTCTTTTGAGCTTGCGGAGGAAGTACAGGCGCAGGTGGGATCTCTTGGCCAGTGATGCCGTGTTGTGGCTCCAGGACAGGTCTTCGGATATGTGCACTCCCAGGAACTTGGTGCTGCTCACTCTCTCCACTGCAGCACCGTCGATGGTTAGTGGAGCATGCTGGGGGCGCACTCTCCTGAAGTCCAAAACAATCTCCTTCGTCTTCTCCACATTCAGATGGAGATTGTTGTCCTGGCACCACGTGGCCAGACGGCTGACCTCGTCCCTGTAGGCTGTCTCCTCGTCGTTGTTGATGAGGCCCACCACAGTCGTGTCATCCGCAAACTTTATGAAGAGGTTGGAGCTGCGTGATAATGGTGAGCAGTCATGCGTGAGCAGAGTGATCCTCATGGAGTGCTGTTTCTTGGCCATCCTGATGCCACGTGACAGGTTGTCCTCAGGCCCAGCTCTTCGCCAGCTTTGTAGGCAGCTAAACAATAGAGGCAAGACTGCATGTGAATACTACTATTGTTACTACTACTACTACTACAATACTACTACTACTAATAATAATAATAATAATAACGATGATAATAATTCCAAAAACATGCATAGCAGGCAGATTGACCCTAGGTGTGAGTATGAGAGTGACTGTTGTACGTCTTTGTGTGCCCTGCGATTGGCTGGCAACGAATTCAGGGTGTCCCCCGCCTCGTGCCCGAAGACAGCTGAGATAGGCTCCTGCACCCCCCGCGACACTAATGAGGAATAAACGATATGGAAAATGGATGGATGGAAAGCAATAACAACAACAACAATAACAATAACAATAATCCTCATCATCATAATCATCATCATTACTACACACTGCAGAGGTCGCGAGTTCGAGTCCCACTCCAACCTCCTTGTGTAGAGTTTGCATGTTCTCTCCGGGCACGTGTGGTTTTTCTCCGGGTCCTCTGGTTTCCTCCCACATTCAAAAAAGATGCATGTAAGACTGATTGAACACTCCAAACTGTTCCTAGGTTTGAGTGTGTATGGTTGCTTGTCTGTGTGTGCCCTGTGATTGGCTGGCAACCAATTCAGAGGGTCCCCCACCTAGTGCCCAAAGACGGCTGGGATAGGCTCCAGCACCCTCCGCAACCCCAATGAGGATGAAGCTGTCTGGAAAGTGGACGGATGGATTATTATTAATATTATTGTGAATTTTATTATAGTCGACACAGTGGACAACTAGTTGGTTGCTCTGTCTCAGAATGCTGTCTCACTGTCTCACACATTGGTTCAATTCTGGGCTTTGGCCTTCCTGTGTGGAGTTCGCATGTTCTCTGTGAGAGTTCTGTTAGGGTTACTCAGGATTTCTCCAAACTATACACTGTCGGTTTACAGATCACTCCATATTGTCCTCAATTGTGATTGTGAGTGCGGATGTATGTGTGCCCTGTAATTGGCTGGCAACAAGTTCAGATGTACCGCGCCAAATGCCCGAAGATGGCTGGGAGAATTTTCAACATGACGCGGTTCAGATAATGGACAAATAACTTCAATAACCAATCATTAAAAATAATGATTACATAGTTGTATCTCTTTTAATGTTAGTTGTATTACACGACAAATTGGTTTTATTTTTTTAGCCAACTAACATCCATGCTTTGGTAAAATATTTTAATCGGCATATTTGCCGTTTTAATGAGAAGGTTCACACTCGCTTGCACATAGTTACTCGACAGAAAGGTGCCACAAGATACTAAATAAATTACCGTCATATTTTTCAACCTTTATTTTACCACGTAAAGCAATTGAGGGCAGATCATGCTTGATTGAAAACTCATCTGACCTCTATTTTAACCAAATCACAAATACTGTAAATGAATCACGGGAGACATTTATGGTAACATGAGTGCAGTGTAAACTGATCAAATCAGAGGACAAGCCACTCTTCACTTGCATGTACACCAAACCCAATCGTTCTGTTTAGAAGGAGGAACAGCATGTGTCCCCTAATGATTCATGCAGTACGCTTGGGATAATCCATGTTTTTGTTCAGAGTAACCCAGTGACCTGTGTCAACATTGTGGTTTCACACAAGTGGATGCGTGTCGGAAATCCGCACACTAGATGGCAGGCCAAGACTTCATCTGCAGCTCCCCCATCTTTTCCTCAAACAGTGATGTAATCCTTCTCAGAACATTCTACCGCAAGGAAGACTTTTCTCCTTCTCTATGTTGGTCCACTAGTCATTGCCTTCAGCTTTGGTGTTCTTTTTTACTTCCACTTACTCGGGTGTCATCTTCATAAGGAGACTTGCTGTGTCTGTTGAAATGAAAGTCATTGCTTCTTTTGTGGCACGGCTCCGAGAAAAACTCTCCCATCTCGTCACATATACACAATCCTCCTCTATTACATGTTTTAAATATGGCAGTGACCTTAACAGTAACAAGAAGCAATTCCCAAAGCACTAATCCTCTGCTCAGGTCTCACCTTAACCTCTTAACCTTTTCTGCCATCACATAAGTGGACTGAGCTGTAATGCCAACAACCATCAATAACCCCCACAACACCAACACCCAATAACACTGGCTCAGTGGCAGACAAATTGTGGTAGGAGAGCATCTGCTGGAGAGAGAAACAATATGACGGCTTCTTTCCCATGGGGGCAGTGGCTGTAAAGAACGATCAGAGCAAGTGAAAAGGGGATTGAAAGAAGCAGGCACATCAGAAAATAAATAAATAAATTCATAAATATCACCACAAACACATCAAATGTCTTTTTTGTTCCATAACTGTTAGTCTGCTAGACAAACTGTTACAATTAAATTAGAAGACGTAGCACAGATATTTCCCAAGGCTAAAACATTTTTCACATTGACATTTTGTGAAAGACAATAATTCAGTCGGCCGACGGAGGGAACCCTCAAGTGAAACGTATGAATGTGCGCAATATACCATATTTTCCTGTGAATAAGGCTCACCGGACTATAAGGCGCACACTTAATGAATGGTGTATGTTTAAAAAGGTTTTCCATATACTGTAATTTCCGGACTAATAGCCACAACTTTTTTTCACAAGCTTTCAACCTTGCAGGTTATGCAACGATGTGGCCAATGTATACATCTTTTTGTTATGGCTGGCAGTGTCACATCTCGTTGCCATCCTGGGCGCGCCCCGCCCCTCCTGTCACCTCCTCCGCCAATCCTGGGAGACGGCCCCTCCAATCATCATTCACCTGGGTTCCCACAGCTGATTGTCATTCAGTGATTGTGCCTTCTGTCTATATCTGCCTATCGCTCACTACCGTTCTCCGTCGGAGTATTATTGGATGTTGCCGTCACCACTACCGTGTTACCAGGTCTGCCATTGTTCCTCCACTCTTCCCTGTTTGTTATTTTCGATGCATGTTTCAGTAAAGACTCTTGCTCCTTCCAAGCCTGTCACGTCGTGTATTTCGGGTCCTTCCCCTTCGCCAAACCCCGTCGCTTGAGTCCTGCCTTTTTTTCACTCGAGCGTCGTCACAGCCAGTGGCACTCGAGCACAAAATGTAAGAGTGAGATAAAGAGTTTGATGTTTCTCTTTATTTGTAAGTAGGTTCGTTGTCAGATCTCCCAGGCAGGTGACGCGCAGAGCTTGATCGTGGCGTGGAGTTGAGCAAGTCGTGCCGTGATGTCCGTCCGACGCCCGGCGTGAGCCGGGCGTGAGTCTGAGATGATTCTGCCCCGTGGTTCGCCCAATCTCTCTGTCCCGCGACAGCTCCTTTTATACAATTTGCAAGCGTGTGCTATGCGTCAGGGTGATACGCACATCAAGGAGATCAAGGAATTGAAAGACATGAAAGTGTTGAAAGGCGCACTTCAAAATCATACATGCGTGTGACGCAACAGGGCTCCCCTCCTGGATCCGAAGTCGGTGAAAGCGATGAAGGAAAAAGAAATAAAAACAAAAGTCATTCTGCGACATGGTGAGGCCAGGCAAGATGACGGTCACCGGGCATGGCAGGCGTCGGTGGGGTGGTTGGCGAGGAAGTTTCGTGGTGCCTGAAGTCGTTGTACGGGAGCACGGCAAAGAGTGCTCTACGACTGCCAGTTTGAGTCGATCGATGGAAACTTTCCTCGCGGCCGTCGAGTCGATGCCGGAAGGTCTTCTCACCGTGAGTTGTTCGGCTGGGATCGGTCAAGTCGGAGAATCGATGAGGGATTGTGAGGACGAAGGTGCGTGGGGTTGGCCATGCTGCCGGGCACGGACAGGCCGGTCATCGGCGACGGTGGCGATGATCGCGCTGCCATGGCGCTCTGCAGGACGCTGAGGAAGCACGCTGACGTCGGCAGCCGTGTCGGCCATGAAGCGTCTTCCCGAAGTACGATCGTGGACATAAGCGATGGCCGACGATGTCCGATCGTGGACATATACGATGTCCGATCGTGGACATAAGCGATGTCCGACGATGTGCGATCGTGGACATATACGATACAGCTAGTTGCAGAGTCGCCAGGCGAATTGGACGATGTTGGCCATCAGGGTGCGGCAGGTTTCACGGTGGGGTCGGGGCGCCCACGGGTGGTGGCGGCCCATCGGGAGCTCGGCTCGAGGGGTCTTGCTGTGAAGATGCCGGGTTCACGGGCGGCTGGGAAATCTGGGTGTTTCCATTTGGAGAGTTGATTGGGCTGCGGAGGAGGGAAAAAATGCTCCTGGCTGGCTCGCCAATAAAGAGTTTGATGGTTCTCTTTATTTGTAAGGAGGTTCGTTGTCAGATCTCCCAGGCAGGTGACGCGCAGAGCTTGATCGTGGCGTGGAGTTGAGCAAGTCGTGCCGTGATGTCCGTCCGACGCCCGACGTGAGCCGGGCGTGAGTCTGAGATAATTCTGCCCCGTGGTTCGCCCAATCCCTCTGTCCCGCGACAGCTCCTTTTATACAATTTGCAAGCGTGTGCTATGCGTCAGGGTGATACGCACATCAAGGAGATCAAGGAATTGAAAGACATGAAAGTGTTGAAAGGCGCACTTCAAAATCATACACGCGTGTGACGCAACAGAGACAGGGCGAATATACGTGCAGAGGAAGACGCGAAGACGCAAGTTTAATGTAACTTTCTGTGTGAATCGTGCATTTAAAGTGGCCTCCAAGATGAATGGAAGGCTTGGATACCAGCGGCGAAAAATAGTTGACCAAAATTGGCCGTATGCAAAGATCAATTTTTGCACAAGTCTGCACGTGGATCCTGATAGCGTGGAGCAGTGTTAACAAAACCATTACCAACAGGTTTCAAAAAGCCGGTCTGCTGCGTGACAGAGAGGACAGCACGAGCTCGGAAGTGACTTTACCTCAGGATCAGTGACGTGCAGTCAGTGGAGGCAGGGGAGGCAGTGCCTCACCTGTCATCATGGAAAGCTGTCATGGAAATATCAAATGAAAAAGTAAATGAAACAGTTATATGTATTTAGTGATTTGTACTTTAAAGTTCTTGTCCATTTAACTTTTTTTTTTCAAAATCGCTGAATTTTCACATTTACCATTCAAATACTAAGTAGAGATGAGCAGTGAGGCACCAGCCGGCTGATCCTCACCATGGATTGCGCAATCACTATGCTTACTGTGCTGGCTAGCTCTGCAGTGAGACCGCATTGCTGTCCTTCTGCATATCGCTATTAAAGCGTTCAAACACGTTTAGTATATGAACTAAATTTCTACAGTTTAGCTGGTGTATATAATGTAGAGTACATTAGAGTACATTATAAACACTGTACTACAGTGTTTATTTTGTTTTATTTTTATCAAAACGCTGTGCGTAGGTGAGGCAAACAGTTCTCCCGCCTCATGACAGGCAGGGGGCGCTTGTGATTCCAGAGATACTTCTTACTCCACGTCTGCAGAATAATAGAATTAGAGACAGAAAGCTACAGTAAACAGTTAGCAAGTAAAGCGCAACCCTGCAGTCATTTTTTTCGTGTTGCTTAGCCTCACTTTCAGAATGGAGGATTACATATCTAAATTGAAAGAATTTTCTAAACTGGACTTTCAATCAAAGCATTAGGTAATAATTAAAGGAAGACCAACACCGGAGCTAAAAGGTTTGCTCCAGACAACGGGACACAATACTCGCTCTTCAGGCGGACTGGTACACACGAAAAGGCTGGCTGTGTGGATGTCCAGCAAGAAACCGCCTTTTCTGCTTTTCCTGCCTTCTGTTCTCAACTTGTGACAATGTCTGGACTCAAATGGGATATTGCGACCTGAAAATTTTACAACGGAACCTCATCAAAAATGAGCGAAGACTCAACATCAGCATCCACAATGCTAAGGTAAAGGAGAACCGGGAGATTTTAAAAGATCTCATCAATGCCACCTGCTTCCTTGCCAAACAACAGCTGGCATTACGTGGAAATGATGAAAGTAAAGGCTCTGCTAATCGTGGCAACTATGTTGAACTATTACATGCTTTCGCTCAGAAAGATGACAGGCTAGCGAGTCATTTTGGGACATCCACTATATTTTCTAGCCTGTGAAACAGAATACAGAACGATTTAATTGAAGCAGTTGGTGATGTCATTAGAAATGACAGTAAAAAGGAGATCGGTGCAGCCCTATTTGTTGCTGTAGAAGTAGACGAGATTGTCATTCTCAGCACTGAAAACATACAGTCGGAACAGGACTGATCAAGGACGACTTTCTTCACTGGCAGTGATCTACGTTGAGACAGAGAGACTTTTAAAACTGAAGAAAGATAAGGAAGGCTTCTACAAAGAAGTTATCGATGCCTTTCTTAAGAAGGAGCGGCGCATGGACTAAAGGTAACACGATAAAAACATTTTTTTTAATTATTTTTTTCTATGCTACAGTTTGTATATATAAAGAATGCTGACATGAAATTTTAAACAAAATATGTTAACTGTTGCCAATCAAATGGTGAATAAACTACTCTGTAGAGTTCATATGTTTGTAAATCTGACGATGATGACGTCAGTGCCTCACCAGCTATGAACTTCACCGCACGTCAGTGCTCAGGATGAAAGTGACACAGCGACAACAAACGGGAGAATGAGAGTGTGTGTGGCGAGGACTATCTGACTCTATTCCAATGCGACACAAGAGGAGGACGGCTCTCAGCGACTTGCTATGATTTTGTAACCAACCCTGTGCTAATGTCAGAATCAGAAAACCTTTATTCGTCCCATAATGGGGACATTTGCAGTCCACAGCAACAATTGAAAAGGGATGGGGTGGGGGTGAAAGGATAGAAAACAAGATATTCTAAGCATAACAAAATAAGAAAATGTATGTGTATTTTTTCCGTGTCTCAATGACCTGGCATGTTTTTGCACATGTGTTGCTGCTGTGTTTTTTTACCGGCATGTTTTTTGACCAGCCCTGTTCGGGCTGTGCTACTACCGCAATGGTTCCTGTGTTGCTGCCGCATTACAGGCACTGTTTAGAAAGAAAATTCAGCTATATTATTAAAACCTTGAAAACGTTTTCTGTGCACCGCCTTTCTTCATAAACATGTGGCTTATAGGTAGGTGTGGTTTGTGTATGTACAAAATGTTTTTCTTTAAAAAAATGTACTGGGTGAGGCTTATAATAGGGTCCGTAGTCTCGAAATTACGGAAATTACGGTATAAGGCACAACACATTAAGGCACTACAGTAAAGACTGGGGTTACATTTCATATATCCCAGCATGGACAGCAAACTACTTCAACTAGAGGGTGAAATGGAGTCGGTGGCTTCTGACAGTAGTTGTGAGACCTGTTGTGGCTCAATATTACTTCATATATAAGGCGCACGCACACCGTCAATGAATGAAAAAAGTATTTCAAATGTGATGTAATATAGGGAAAGAGATGCCCATTTCACGGTAAGATCAGAGCATTGTCATCAAATGGTGAGTATAGTTCTTGCTTTTTTGAATGTTGCTGAGCCGATGACCATTTTGTGTTTGGGAGCCTTTTACTGAGCAAGTTGCTTGTTCTGTAGCCACAAAGGGACATAAGTCTTCTTGTGCCGGTCCCAAGCCCGGACAAATACAGAGGCTTGTGTCAGGAAGGGCATCCGACGTAAAAGCTTGGCCAAAACAAACATGCGGATCAAACCTCTAAAGACGTAGGACACTGATTTGCTGTGGCGACCCCTTGAAGGGAAAAGCCGAAAGGAAAAGAATAAGATAAGGCGCACTGGCGTATCAGGCGCAGGGGCACCTTTTGAAGAAAATGAGTGCTTTTACACTGGAAAATATGGTACCCATTTGCAGCAAGACAAAAACATGATGACTTCTTCTACCACTGAAGAATCATATCAAAATGACTTCAGAAGTTGGCAGTGTTGGAGACAAAAACACTGGGGGAATTA
The DNA here is from genome assembly GCF_051943395.1 of Hippocampus bargibanti. NCBI lineage: Eukaryota > Metazoa > Chordata > Actinopteri > Syngnathiformes > Syngnathidae > Hippocampus > Hippocampus bargibanti. The sequence goes on from NC_142737.1 coordinate 23,019,846, forward strand.
AACCACGTTCCCAAAACAGTTGACAGGAGTGAGCTAATATATAGTTTACTCAGTGTTACAAAGATGGATGAACCCTACTGATAGGGCACCGATTCTTTGGGATACCCTTTGTGATAGTTGCTTAGCATAATACTTCAGCCGTCATCTGTACAAAAGTGAAGGTTTCGGACGTTTCGCCTCCTATCCAAGAGGCTTCGTCAGCGAACTAAAGTCTGACTGGTCGTATCGGCCCCATATATATAACCCTAATGTCCAGACCTGGTGGCGCCGGACACAGCTATGATAGGTCCCTACTCTCAGGTTGGGGGGGCGCGGGACCCCCCCCCCTGTGGCCCCACTGATTGTCCCTACATTCCTGACTAACGATTGGCCTATTACCCCCACTCCCCCCGGTATCACCTCATCAGCATAACGACCCTCATCAGCATTGCGAAAGTTGCCTAACCTGTTTTGCCTGAGCAGGCTATTGTATGAACGTTCGTTCATACAATAGCCTGCTCAGGGTTATATATATGGGGCCGATACGACCAGTCAGACTTTAGTTCGCTGACGAAGCCTCTTGGATAGGAGGCGAAACGTCCGAAACCTTCACTTTTGTACAGATGACGGCTGAAGAAACCTTCTCATCGATGGACCACTCCTGTACGACTGAGAGCTTACACAGACGTTAGCATAATACTCAAAGATAGACAATGCGGTCAACAGCCAGACATGATAATCATGTTTTGGAATAAAGTAAACTATTTATCGGCTTGAGCAAAAATTCTTACTCCCATGTGCATGGAAATCAACATCTAAACTATGAATCAGGCACATCATCATCACACAATTCCAGTCATTTTAAAGTCATTGGTGATTCTTACTTTCAACCGTCAACAAAACACTTGATACGCATGTCATTCACACCACATGAAAAAAAAAGTGTTGGTAAACTCTTCTCTTCCAAAACATAGTATTGGGTGGCCTGGTGGTCGACCTGCTAGCGCATCAGCCTCACAGTGCAGAGGTGCAGGGTTTGATTCCGGCTCCGGCCTTAACTTGTAGAATTTGCATGTTCTCCCCGTGCCTGGGGAGTTTTAATATGGTATCCACCCGCATTCCAAAAGAACATGCTTAGCAGGCTGAGTGGACACTGTAAATTGTCACTAGGTGTGAGTGTGAGCGCGGATACAGTTATATATGTGTGCCCTATGATTGGCCGGCAACAAGTTCAAGGTGTTCCTCGCCGACAGCCAGAAGGCCCGTGTGGGATGAGAGGATTGTTGGATATTATAAAAAAAATAATACTGTGGAAAAAAATCCAGAATTATGTTAATTTGCAGATGCTGAACCAAATCGCAGGTGCCCACTGTACATCCACACTATATTTTTTGTAAACATTTGCATCTTTAATATCAGGCTTTGTGCCATGATTTTTTTCCTCTCTTGGGTATGGAGTGTGGCTACTGTTTTCCATAATAGTAGAGAACATCATCAATACATGGAGTTAGTAATTTTCTTAAAAAAATTGATTAAAATGGTAAGACAGAAATATTGTCTGTGTAAATCATGTTGTGTCTTTGTTTTCTACAAATCTAAAATAATGAACTTATTGCATGGGTTAATTTTCACTGGTGTGGCATTTCTTTTTCTTCTGCATATGTATCAATTACTTTCCTGCTTAGTGGGACTCATAGCCTTTAAAGGTTAATGAGCTCAAACACAGTTCACCGTGAGCTCATTAAAAAGACCGCAGAGAATAGGACAGCTGAGATGGGAAAAACATACTGTAAGAGTGAAAGGTGAGCCATTGGACTTGCAATCAAGTAAAGTACTGTAAATGATTCCGTTGGGGTCACTGCCTTATCAAAGTGGTTTAAAAATATGACTATGCATTTTGTGTCTTTACAATGTAATCATGAGAAATAATAATTGTAACACCAGCTATCACCATACTGCTGTTTAGTTTGTACAGTATTGTGTTCAGTTGTGTTGTTCTTTTTTAATTCCATGCATATATGTTTTAATTAGATTCACATAAAATAGAAAATAAAATGTTAGATAAACTAATTTAAAAAGATTATATTGCTATTATGCCTAGAAAGTCGTACTATGTCCTCCATTTAAATGCTGCTACATACCAGTCGAGCCAACAACAGATTGGTAATACATATGGAGGAGTTTATTACAGTTGCAAGATGAGCCCAGTCAAAGGAAGCAAAAGCTGCCTTTGTTATTGTAGCGGATGCACAACGAAACTGCCCTGTTTTTTTTTCCATTCTGCATTTTCAGTGCTTTATGATTTCCATGGCCTCACTTTTTAGACCCTCTTCTGAGGTGGTTCAAAAAAAGCAGGCCCTGCAGGGCTGTCAGATAATTTTTAGCTGATCGTCCGACAGATGTAGGCGTTTCTTAAGTGCTGCGACAGGGAACATTTCCTTGGTCAATTTTGAATTTAGTTTCTTAATGGCCATACAGATGATGACAATCAATTTGCAGTGAAACACTTCCAAACACAAATAAATTCCCTTTGACCTTCTTGGAATGTTGTAAGCAAAAAAGACTTGCGATGTAATTATTGTACCCACCATGATGTAATGGATTCCGCATCCGGTGTAGACCCTGCAAATAGAAAAAGAGGCAATTTTTTTTTTACACAGTTTGTGAGGTCTTCAGTTTCCTCCAACCGATATATGATTCTGACATTATAAATGTAGTCCTTACAAATGGACACTAGTTTTGCCAAAGTGAAAGTAACTAAACACCCATAAAGCGATGAGCTACTTCAATCATCCTGGGCATATTTTGAGGTGATTGAATCCCCTCATCAATAAACAGCCCCATTAATAACTCTGTGTGTGTGGTGGAGTGGGTGTGGGGGGCATGTTTGGAATTACAAACTCCTGTTAAGCGTGCCTTGAGCATGCATTTTAAGATGTTCATAGGCCTATTTTATGCTCATGCATAACACAACTAAGGACCTGAGGACTTCTACTAATTAAGAATTGCTGATCACACATTTACGCACATAGTGATATGGTTTGTAAAGTCCCAGAAAAGACCTGAAGTTACAAACAAAAGCCTGTTCATCATGTTTTGAAAAGCACAAATAGGCACACTGGCCACCATGGGTCGAACTGATGGGAAAAAAGGAGTGCAGTAACGATTGTAGCTTCTCTTCAATGCACCTTATGCAATATGACACTGCAAGAATCCAAACTAGGGCGCGGAAAATCCTCCTGGACCCTCCGCACCCTGCCCACCACCTTTTCCAGCTACTCCCCTCAGGCAGGCGCTACCGATCCATGCGCACCAAATCCAGCAGACATTTAAACAGCTTCTTCCCCCAAGCCATTAACTCTTTGAACTCTTTGAACTCTTTCAACAGTAGCCAAAATGGAACTGTATAGTGCCACTTAGCAGTTTTTTTGACGACGATACTAGTGCAGCGTGTTCTACCGGAAACAAATTCCTTGTGTGTTCTACATACTTGGCAATAAAGATGATTCGGATTCTGATTCTGATTCTGATGATGTTATACTGTATACAGTAATGGGGGTCGGGAACCTATGGCTCGCGAGACGTATATAGCTCTTTCGATGATTGCATATGGCAATCTAAATACATATTCTCGCTTTTTTTCTGTTGGTGCTGTAGTTGGCGAAAAAAACCCAGGTTGGCGGAAAGCGCAATTTTGATTGGATGACGTGTTGATGCTCTCACTGAAAACCATTTGTAAATATTTTACTTTCATGGCTCTCTTAGTCAACAAGGTTCTCGACCCCTGGTATATTAAAATGGTTTTAAAAGGCGCTGTTCATTGAAGGTGTGCCTGTTCGGTCAATTTACGTTTCCACGTTTTCCCACCGAAAGGGATCCCAGAGAGACCACACTGATACAACTCAACTCACTCTCGTTATTTATTGTTGATTGAGTTTTGAATACATTGGTTTTTTTTGTTTGGTAGACGAGCAGTGAAGTAGGTCATAAACCTAAAAATGGAAACACAGAATGTAAATGCAACTCATTTACAATCATTTCTATCACTACTTTGACATTATTTAAGTTTTAATCAACAGAAAGGTAGAACATGGAATGCAACTCACCGGCGGTGTGTCTCCTTTGGCTAACAAGAGCCACCTAGTTCAGACAGCATTTATCTCCATAGCCACACCCACTCATCGGCTGATCGGATTAACCCTTTCAAGTCTGCTTGTAAAGCCACGTTTAACATGTGATTGCCTATTTACACAACACCTCCCACTTGACCGACTGATGAATCACAGAGGTCACCCCACATTAAATCATATTACAATCGTTTTTTTTTATTTCACATCAGTTAAAAGTCCTTTCTTATTTGCTGCACATGAAGAGGACGATGCCATTGTCAATGTCCGGGCACCTACCTTGACAGAACGGGTATACTGTCAGGGTACGGTTGTGTGCGTGTTTTCATCTTCTTACTTCGTGTATGTTCAAGTGTGGGACCTGGTGGCAGCGCGAGGATTGCACCTACCAGCCCTGAAGGATTTGGGGCAATGATGTCGAGGGGCAGTGCCTCCAGACTCAGGGTGACGTCTGTTAGGGTAATTCGCCATACAAACATCTCTAAACATCGCTCTGTAATCTTTGTTTACATTTTGAACTTCCTCATATGTCATATCCTGCCTTCCTTTACACGATGTCGCATTTTTATTACGTCACATCCTGGCGCGTCATTACTATGTGCCGCATAAATACTCCTGCAGCCCGTTCGTCTCTCTCTCTCTCCATGCGCTCCCTCCTCCGCGACACCGCAATGTCTCCAGCTCTCCCAAATTAAATCAACTTTCTGTTCAAGTCCTGGCTCCCTGATGATTTAACCATCGATCTCCATCAACACCCGTCGAAGCAATGAACCAAGGGCGAACGATAAAAAATAACCCAACAGACAAATCAATCCTAATATTTATCGAGATGTCTGGTTTACCGCGCCCTGGCTGCCGTACTGTAAGACCAGAATAATTCTAATTATAATATTCACAAGGGGTGAATTTTTGGAATTCACTGTGCGCGAGGGTCGTGAGTGAAAATGGGGAATTGAGAGATTTCACTCCGGACGTTTTTTGTTTTAAATAGCTGCAGCTATAATGGTTGTCGACAAGAGACAGAAGCTCTTAGCTTTTGGTGGTCGTCTGCTTGTATCCACAAGAGCGACGAGGGACCGTTCCCTCGGCGAGGCCTGCTTGTTGACGCGATATTGTGGATTACCGTAATTTCATTTCATTCAATTCATTCACCAACACTAGCACATGGTCAACAATGCTAGCCATTGCTACGTTTCCCAGGGAGTTTCATTGTCCAGGGGGCAGAGGGTGGTCGGCTGGAGGAGGGGGGCGTTAGGGGGAGTAGTCCTTGTGTGTGTGTTCTTGTCTTCCCTTTTCGTGTTTTGTCTTTCGTCCTTTTGTGCATGCATTGTGTGTTTTTATGTATTGTTGTGTATGTACGCGCGTTGTGTAAACTTCGCTGAAAAAAAAAAGGGAATGAGTGTTTTGCCAGCAAAGAGTGCAGACAGAACCCCCCCATCCTTTTTTCTCTACCCGTAAGAGAGGGGTAGGGGGTGAATTCACAGCCACATTCTGAGATCGGCAAATTGATTCATTCGCGAATAAGTTAATAAAGGAAAATAAAATTAATAAAGGGCTGCGTTAACATTCACAAACATGTGTATAAAAGACATTCTTCCTGCCGAATTTGATTCTGCCGCGAGGCCTCTCTTCTCCACAGAACCGAGGCGGCCTTGTCATCACAAGAGAGCTCGACCGGGTGCCATGGAGTGGGCTGTCCTGTCTCATCGGGAGACCTGTCCAACCATGCAGCGAGGAGACTTTCGTCTCCGCTCGACGTCCTCATGAATGACATAACACTGTTTCTTTTTCCATAGCTTATTGACGAATGCCGTCTACTTGAAACAAAAAACTGAATTAAATAATTAATTAGACTGAGTGAGCAAATAAATGAAGACAGCGGACAAATAGACATAAGCCGAACTACAGTGAATTTGTAAAATTATCAGCGTTGAAATTGTGCCACATTGTTCTCAAGAGCGATTTGAACATTGGCCATTTGCGTTTTGGAGTTATTTATGACTGCTGGGAGTTGGCCTGCTGTGTCTCAAAAACTGGGGGATGGTGTTTAAGCAGTGAGACCATTGCATTCCTTAGGATAACAATCATGTATGTTTTTGCTCAAGTTTTTCCTCTATCACGGTTCAATTGAGGAAATGAGGATGTTTATCTCAAATTGAACTGAAATCAGCAAGATAGATGGTGCTAGATTCAATGATAAATGATTATGATTAATTCACTCTTTTGAAGCTACATGCCCTTTTCCATGAAAGACAAATCATTTTGAAATCCTGATTTGGGCAAATGCGAAATGAAATGGAAATTGTATAAAATGACAGAATCAAAGAGTGCCTTTATAAAATTATGAGTTTAGTTTGTCAAACAGAGCTTGTTTCCTTTGTCAAACAGAGCTTGTTTCCTTGTTCTGTACACAGCTTGTTCAAGCCATTTGAAACAAGCCAGAGTTATTTACGATGCCTCTTATCAAGGGTTTTTGTCAGCACAGAGCTTCATACAGGGGTTTAAAAGACCCAGAGAAAATTCTGAGGGCCCCACTGTGCTGGCTCGTAAACGACGGTTCAATTTGAAAAAGTAAATAAAATGGTCAGTAAATTGGGCTGAATAACAGGAACGTTTATCTTGAATTGGATGGAATTGGCAAGGTAAATGTAACTAAATTTGCTGGTGATTAAGTCCTTACAGAGATTCACCAGTTGATATTGTTGGACATTTCATAGAAGGAAAGTTATAGATTTATTAAGATAATGATTGTGACGTGATCATTACACTGGTTTTGACCTGACAATTGTCATCTCCTGAAAT
>NC_142737.1:23026853-23062995 GCF_051943395.1 Hippocampus bargibanti
CAAGAAGGTCAAAGGGAATTTATTTGTGTTTGGAAGTGTTTCACTGCAAATTGATTGTCATCATCTGTATGGCCATTAAGAAACTAAATTCAAAATTGACCAAGGAAATGTTCCCTGTCGCAGCACTTAAGAAACGCCTACATCTGTCGGACGATCAGCTAAAAATTATCTGACAGCCCTGCAGGGCCTGCTTTTTTTGAACCACCTCAGAAGAGGGTCTAAAAAGTGAGGCCATGGAAATCATAAAGCACTGAAAATGCAGAATGGAAAAAAAAAAACAGGGCAGTTTCGTTGTGCATCCGCTACAATAACAAAGGCAGCTTTTGCTTCCTTTGACTGGGCTCATCTTGCAACTGTAATAAACTCCTTCATATGTATTACCAATCTGTTGTTGGCTCGACTGGTATGTAGCAGCATTTAAATGGAGGACATAGTACGACTTTCTAGGCATAATAGCAATATAATCTTTTTAAATTAGTTTATCTAACATTTTATTTTCTATTTTATGTGAATCTAATTAAAACATATATGCATGGAATTAAAAAAGAACAACACAACTGAACACAATACTGTACAAACTAAACAGCAGTATGGTGATAGCTGGTGTTACAATTATTATTTCTCATGATTACATTGTAAAGACACAAAATGCATAGTCATATTTTTAAACCACTTTGATAAGGCAGTGACCCCAACGGAATCATTTACAGTACTTTACTTGATTGCAAGTCCAATGGCTCACCTTTCACTCTTACAGTATGTTTTTCCCATCTCAGCTGTCCTATTCTCTGCGGTCATTTTAATGAGCTCACGGTGAACTGTGTTTGAGCTCATTAACCTTTAAAGGCTATGAGTCCCACTAAGCAGGAAAGTAATTGATACATATGCAGAAGAAAAAGAAATGCCACACCAGTGAAAATTAACCCATTCAATAAGTTCATTATTTTAGATTTGTAGAAAACAAAGACACAACATGATTTACACAGACAATATTTCTGTCTTACCATTTTAATAAATTTTTTTAAGAAAATTACTAACTCCATGTATTGATGATGTTCTCTACTATTATGGAAAACAGTAGCCACACTCCATACCCAAGAGAGGAAAAAAATCATGGCACAAAGCCTGATATTAAAGATGCAAATGTTTACAAAAAATATAGTGTGGATGTACAGTGGGCACCTGCGATTTGGTTCAGCATCTGCAAATTAACATAATTCTGGATTTTTTTCCACAGTATTATTTTTTTAATAATATCCAACAATCCTCTCATCCCACACGGGCCTTCTGGCTGTCGGCGTGGAACACCTTGAACTTGTTGCCGGCCAATCATAGGGCACACATATATAACTGTATCCGCGCTCACACTCACACCTAGTGACAATTTACAGTGTCCACTCAGCCTGCTAAGCATGTTCTTTTGGAATGCGGGTGGATACCATATTATCCGGTTAAAACTCCCCAGGCACGGGGAGAACATGCAAATTCTACAAGTTAAGGCCGGAGCCGGAATCAAACCCTGCACCTCTGCACTGTGAGGCTGATGCGCTAGCAGGTCGACCACCAGGCCACCCAATACTATGTTTTGGAAGAGAAGAGTTTACCAACACTTTTTTTTTTTCATGTGGTGTGAAAGACATGCGTATCAAGTGTTTTGTTGACGGTTGAAAGTAAGAATCACCAATGACTTTAAAATGACTGGAATTGTGTGATGATGATGTGCCTGATTCATAGTTTAGATGTTGATTTCCATGCACATGGGAGTAAGAATTTTTGCTCAAGCCGATAAATAGGTTACTTTATTCCAAAACATGATTATCATGTCTGGCTGTTGACCGCATTGTCTATCTTTGAGTATTATGCTAAAGTATTATGCTAAGCAACTATCACAAAGGGTATCCCAAAGAATCGGTGCCCTATCAGTAGGGTTCATCCATCTTTGTAACACTGAGTAAACTATATATTAGCTCACTCCTGTCAACTGTTTTGGGAACGTGGTTTAATTCCCCCGGTGTTTTTGTCTCCAACACTGCCAACTTCTGAAGTCATTTTGATATGATTCTTCAGTGGTAGAAGAAGTCATCATGTTTTTGTCTTGCTGCAAATGGGTACCATATTTTCCAGTGTAAAAGCACTCATTTTCTTCAAAAGGTGCCCCTGCGCCTGATACGCCAGTGCGCCTTATCTTATTCTTTTCCTTTCGGCTTTTCCCTTCAAGGGGTCGCCACAGCAAATCAGTGTCCTACGTCTTTAGAGGTTTGATCCGCATGTTTGTTTTGGCCAAGCTTTTACGTCGGATGCCCTTCCTGACACAAGCCTCTGTATTTGTCCGGGCTTGGGACCGGCACAAGAAGACTTATGTCCCTTTGTGGCTACAGAACAAGCAACTTGCTCAGTAAAAGGCTCCCAAACACAAAATGGTCATCGGCTCAGCAACATTCAAAAAAGCAAGAACTATACTCACCATTTGATGACAATGCTCTGATCTTACCGTGAAATGGGCATCTCTTTCCCTATATTACATCACATTTGAAATACTTTTTTCATTCATTGACGGTGTGCGTGCGCCTTATATATGAAGTAATATTGAGCCACAACAGGTCTCACAACTACTGTCAGAAGCCACCGACTCCATTTCACCCTCTAGTTGAAGTAGTTTGCTGTCCATGCTGGGATATATGAAATGTAACCCCAGTCTTTACTGTAGTGCCTTAATGTGTTGTGCCTTATACCGTAATTTCCGTAATTTCGAGACTACGGACCCTATTATAAGCCTCACCCAGTACATTTTTTTAAAGAAAAAACATTTTGTACATACACAAACCACACCTACCTATAAGCCACATGTTTATGAAGAAAGGCGGTGCACAGAAAACGTTTTCAAGGTTTTAATAATATAGCTGAACTTTTCTTTCAAAACAGTGCCTGTAATGCGGCAGCAACACAGGCACCATTGCGGTAGTAGCACAGCCCGAACAGGGCTGGTCAAAAAACATGCCGGTAAAAAAACACAGCAGCAACACATGTGCAAAAACATGCCAGGTCATTGAGACACGGAAAAAATACACATACATTTTCTTATTTTGTTATGCTTAGAATATCTTGTTTTCTATCCTTTCACCCCCACCCCATCCCTTTTCAATTGTTGCTGTGGACTGCAAATGTCCCCATTATGGGACGAATAAAGGTTTTCTGATTCTGACATTAGCACAGGGTTGGTTACAAAATCATAGCAAGTCGCTGAGAGCCGTCCTCCTCTTGTGTCGCATTGGAATAGAGTCAGATAGTCCTCGCCACACACACTCTCATTCTCCCGTTTGTTGTCGCTGTAAGTGTCACTTTCATCCTGAGCACTGACGTGCGGTGAAGTTCATAGCTGGTGAGGCACTGACGTCATCATCGTCAGATTTACAAACATATGAACTCTACAGAGTAGTTTATTCACCATTTGATTGGCAACAGTTAACATATTTTGTTTAAAATTTCATGTCAGCATTCTTTATATATACAAACTGTAGCATAGAAAAAAATAATTAAAAAAATGTTTTTATCGTGTTACCTTTAGTCCATGCGCCGCTCCTTCTTAAGAAAGGCATCGATAACTTCTTTGTAGAAGCCTTCCTTATCTTTCTTCAGTTTTAAAAGTCTCTCTGTCTCAACGTAGATCACTGCCAGTGAAGAAAGTCGTCCTTGATCAGTCCTGTTCCGACTGTATGTTTTCAGTGCTGAGAATGACAATCTCGTCTACTTCTACAGCAACAAATAGGGCTGCACCGATCTCCTTTTTACTGTCATTTCTAATGACATCACCAACTGCTTCAATTAAATCGTTCTGTATTCTGTTTCACAGGCTAGAAAATATAGTGGATGTCCCAAAATGACTCGCTAGCCTGTCATCTTTCTGAGCGAAAGCATGTAATAGTTCAACATAGTTGCCACGATTAGCAGAGCCTTTACTTTCATAATTTCCACGTAATGCCAGCTGTTGTTTGGCAAGGAAGCAGGTGGCATTGATGAGATCTTTTAAAATCTCCCGGTTCTCCTTTACCTTAGCATTGTGGATGCTGATGTTGAGTCTTCGCTCATTTTTGATGAGGCTCCGTTGTAAAATTTTCAGGTCGCAATATCCCATTTGAGTCCAGACATTGTCACAAGTTGAGAACAGAAGGCAGGAAAAGCAGAAAAGGCGGTTTCTTGCTGGACATCCACACAGCCAGCCTTTTCGTGTGTACCAGTCCGCCTGAAGAGCGAGTATTGTGTCCCGTTGTCTGGAGCAAACCTTTTAGCTCCGGTGTTGGTCTTCCTTTAATTATTACCTAATGCTTCGATTGAAAGTCCAGTTTAGAAAATTCTTTCAATTTAGATATGTAATCCTCCATTCTGAAAGTGAGGCTAAGCAACACGAAAAAAATGACTGCAGGGTTGCGCTTTACTTGCTAACTGTTTACTGTAGCTTTCTGTCTCTAATTCTATTATTCTGCAGACGTGGAGTAAGAAGTATCTCTGGAATCACAAGCGCCCCCTGCCTGTCATGAGGCGGGAGAACTGTTTGCCTCACCTACGCACAGCGTTTTGATAAAAATAAAACAAAATAAACACTGTAGTACAGTGTTTATAATGTACTCTAATGTACTCTACATTATATACACCAGCTAAACTGTAGAAATTTAGTTCACATACTAAACGTGTTTGAACGCTTTAATAGCGATATGCAGAAGGACAGCAATGCGGTCTCACTGCAGAGCTAGCCAGCACAGTAAGCATAGTGATTGCGCAATCCATGGTGAGGATCAGCCGGCTGGTGCCTCACTGCTCATCTCTACTTAGTATTTGAATGGTAAATGTGAAAATTCAGCGATTTTGAAAAAAAAAAGTTAAATGGACAAGAACTTTAAAGTACAAATCACTAAATACATATAACTGTTTCATTTACTTTTTCATTTGATATTTCCATGACAGCTTTCCATGATGACAGGTGAGGCACTGCCTCCCCTGCCTCCACTGACTGCACGTCACTGATCCTGAGGTAAAGTCACTTCCGAGCTCATGCTGTCCTCTCTGTCACGCAGCAGACCGGCTTTTTGAAACCTGTTGGTAATGGTTTTGTTAACACTGCTCCACGCTATCAGGATCCACGAGCAGACTTGTGCAAAAATTGATCTTTGCATACGGCCAATTTTGGTCAACTATTTTTCGCCGCTGGTATCCAAGCCTTCCATTCAACTTGGAGGCCACTTTAAATGCACGATTCACACAGAAAGTTACATTAAACTTGCGTCTTCGCGTCTTCCTCTGCACGTATACTCGCCCTGTCTCTGTTGCGTCACACGCGTGTATGATTTTGAAGTGCGCCTTTCAACACTTTCATGTCTTTCAATTCCTTGATCTCCTTGATGTGCGTATCACCCTGACGCATAGCACACGCTTGCAAATTGTATAAAAGGAGCTGTCGCGGGACAGAGGGATTGGGCGAACCACGGGGCAGAATTATCTCAGACTCACGCCGGGCGTCGGACGGACATCACGGCACGACTTGCTCAACTCCACGCCACGATCAAGCTCTGCGCGTCACCTGCCTGGGAGATCTGACAACGAACCTACTTACAAATAAAGAGAACCATCAAACTCTTTATTGGCGAGCCAGCCAGGAGCATTTTTTCCCTCCTCCGCAGCCCAATCAACTCTCCAAATGGAAACACCCAGATTTCCCAGCCGCCCGTGAACCCGGCATCTTCACAGCAAGACCCCTCGAGCCGAGCTCCCGATGGGCCGCCACCACCCGTGGGCGCCCCGACCCCACCGTGAAACCTGCCGCACCCTGATGGCCAACATCGTCCAATTCGCCTGGCGACTCTGCAACTAGCTGTATCGTATATGTCCACGATCGCACATCGTCGGACATTGCTTATGTCCACGATCGGACATCGTATATGTCCACGATCGGACATCGTCGGACATCGCTTATGTCCACGATCGGACTTCGGGAAGACGCTTCATGGCCGACACGGCTGCCGACGTCAGCGTGCTTCCTCAGCGTCCTGCAGAACGCCATGGCAGCGCGATCATCGCCACCGTCGCCGATGACCGGCCTGTCCGTGCCCGGCAGCATGGCCAACCCCACGCACCTTCGTCCTCACAATCCCTCATCGATTCTCCGACTTGACCGATCCCAGCCGAACAACTCACGGTGAGAAGACCTTCCGGCATCGACTCGACGGCCGCGAGGAAAGTTTCCATCGATCGACTCAAACTGGCAGTCGTAGAGCACTCTTTGCCGTGCTCCCGTACAACGACTTCAGGCACCACAAAACTTCCTCGCCAACCACCCCACCGACGCCTGCCATGCCCGGTGACCGTCATCTTGCCTGGCCTCACCATGTCGCAGAATGACTTTTGTTTTTATTTCTTTTTCCTTCATCGCTTTCACCGACTTCGGATCCAGGAGGGGAGCCCTGTTGCGTCACATGCGTGTATGATTTTGAAGTGCGCCTTTCAACACTTTCATGTCTTTCAATTCCTTGATCTCCTTGATGTGCGTATCACCCTGACGCATAGCACACGCTTGTAAATTGTATAAAAGGAGCTGTCGCGGGACAGAGAGATTGGGCGAACCACGGGGCAGAATCATCTCAGACTCACGCCCGGCTCACGCCGGGCGTCGGACGGACATCACGGCACGACTTGCTCAACTCCACGCCACGATCAAGCTCTGCGCGTCACCTGCCTGGGAGATCTGACAACGAACCTACTTACAAATAAAGAGAAACATCAACCTCTTTATCTCACTCTTACATTTTGTGCTCGAGTGCCACTGGCTGTGACGACGCTCGAGTGAAAAAAAGGCAGGACTCAAGCGACGGGGTTTGGCGAAGGGGAAGGACCCGAAATACACGACGTGACAGGCTTGGAAGGAGCAAGAGTCTTTACTGAAACATGCATCGAAAATAACAAACAGGGAAGAGTGGAGGAACAATGGCAGACCTGGTAACACGGTAGTGGTGACGGCAACATCCAATAATACTCCGACGGAGAACGGTAGTGAGCGATAGGCAGATATAGACAGAAGGCACAATCACTGAATGACAATCAGCTGTGGGAACCCAGGTGAATGATGATTGGAGGGGCCGTCTCCCAGGATTGGCGGAGGAGGTGACAGGAGGGGCGGGGCGCGCCCAGGATGGCAACGAGATGTGACACTGGCAGCCATAACAAAAAGATGTATACATTGGCCACATCGTTGCATAACCTGCAAGGTTGAAAGCTTGTGAAAAAAAGTTGTGGCTATTAGTCCGGAAATTACAGTATATGGAAAACCTTTTTCAACATGTCATTCATTGAAGGTACGCCTTATAGTCCGGTGTACCTTCTGTCTGGGAAAAGGTTGAACATACACCATTCATTAAGTGTGCGCCTTATAGTCCGGTGAGCCTTATTCACAGGAAAATATGGTATATTGCGCACATTCATACGTTTCACTTGAGGGTTCCCTCCGTCGGCCGACTGAATTATTGTCTTTCACAAAATGTCAATGTGAAAAATGTTTTAGCCTTGGGAAATATCTGTGCTACGTCTTCTAATTTAATTGTAACAGTTTGTCTAGCAGACTAACAGTTATGGAACAAAAAAGACATTTGATGTGTTTGTGGTGATATTTATGAATTTATTTATTTATTTTCTGATGTGCCTGCTTCTTTCAATCCCCTTTTCACTTGCTCTGATCGTTCTTTACAGCCACTGCCCCCATGGGAAAGAAGCCGTCATATTGTTTCTCTCTCCAGCAGATGCTCTCCTACCACAATTTGTCTGCCACTGAGCCAGTGTTATTGGGTGTTGGTGTTGTGGGGGTTATTGATGGTTGTTGGCATTACAGCTCAGACCACTTATGTGATGGCAGAAAAGGTTAAGAGGTTAAGGTGAGACCTGAGCAGAGGATTAGTGCTGTGGGAATTGCTTCTTGTTACTGTTAAGGTCACTGCCATATTTAAAACATGTAATAGAGGAGGATTGTGTATATGTGACGAGATGGGAGAGTTTTTCTCGGAGCCGTGCCACAAAAGAAGCAATGACTTTCATTTCAACAGACACAGCAAGTCTCCTTATGAAGATGACACCCGAGTAAGTGGAAGTAAAAAAGAACACCAAAGCTGAAGGCAATGACTAGTGGACCAACATAGAGAAGGAGAAAAGTCTTCCTTGCGGTAGAATGTTCTGAGAAGGATTACATCACTGTTTGAGGAAAAGATGGGGGAGCTGCAGATGAAGTCTTGGCCTGCCATCTAGTGTGCGGATTTCCGACACGCATCCACTTGTGTGAAACCACAATGTTGACACAGGTCACTGGGTTACTCTGAACAAAAACATGGATTATCCCAAGCGTACTGCATGAATCATTAGGGGACACATGCTGTTCCTCCTTCTAAACAGAACGATTGGGTTTGGTGTACATGCAAGTGAAGAGTGGCTTGTCCTCTGATTTGATCAGTTTACACTGCACTCATGTTACCATAAATGTCTCCCGTGATTCATTTACAGTATTTGTGATTTGGTTAAAATAGAGGTCAGATGAGTTTTCAATCAAGCATGATCTGCCCTCAATTGCTTTACGTGGTAAAATAAAGGTTGAAAAATATGACGGTAATTTATTTAGTTCATATCTTGTGGCACCTTTCTGTCGAGTAACTATGTGCAAGCGAGTGTGAACCTTCTCATTAAAACGGCAAATATGCCGATTAAAATATTTTACCAAAGCATGGATGTTAGTTGGCTAAAAAAATAAAACCAATTTGTCGTGTAATACAACTAACATTAAAAGAGATACAACTATGTAATCATTATTTTTAATGATTGGTTATTGAAGTTATTTGTCCATTATCTGAACCGCGTCATGTTGAAAATTCTCCCAGCCATCTTCGGGCATTTGGCGCGGTACATCTGAACTTGTTGCCAGCCAATTACAGGGCACACATACATCCGCACTCACAATCACAATTGAGGACAATATGGAGTGATCTGTAAACCGACAGTGTATAGTTTGGAGAAATCCTGAGTAACCCTAACAGAACTCTCACAGAGAACATGCGAACTCCACACAGGAAGGCCAAAGCCCAGAATTGAACCAATGTGTGAGACAGTGAGACAGCACTCTGAGACAGAGCAACCAACTAGTTGTCCACTGTGTCGACTATAATAAAATTCACAATAATATTAATAATAATCCATCCGTCCACTTTCCAGACAGCTTCATCCTCATTGGGGTTGCGGAGGGTGCTGGAGCCTATCCCAGCCGTCTTTGGGCACTAGGTGGGGGAACCTCTGAATTGGTTGCCAGCCAATCACAGGGCACACACAGACAAGCAACCATACACACTCAAACCTAGGAACAGTTTGGAGTGTTCAATCAGTCTTACATGCATCTTTTTTGAATGTGGGAGGAAACCAGAGGACCCGGAGAAAAACCACACGTGCCCGGAGAGAACATGCAAACTCTACACAAGGAGGTTGGAGTGGGACTCGAACTCGCGACCTCTGCAGTGTGTAATAATGATGATGATTATGATGATGAGGATTATTGTTATTGTTATTGTTGTTGTTGTTATTGTTATTGCTTTCCATCCATCCATTTTCCATACCGTTTATTCCTCATTAGTGTCGCGGGGGGTGCAGGAGCCTATCTCAGCTGTCTTCGGGCATGAGGCGGGGGACACCCTGAATTCGTTGCCAGCCAATCGCAGGGCACACAAAGACGTACAACAGTCACTCTCATACTCACACCTAGGGTCAATCTGCCTGCTATGCATGTTTTTGGAATTATTATCATCGTTATTATTATTATTATTATTAGTAGTAGTAGTATTGTAGTAGTAGTAGTAGTAACAATAGTAGTATTCACATGCAGTCTTGCCTCTATTGTTTAGCTGCCTACAAAGCTGGCGAAGAGCTGGGCCTGAGGACAACCTGTCACGTGGCATCAGGATGGCCAAGAAACAGCACTCCATGAGGATCACTCTGCTCACGCATGACTGCTCACCATTATCACGCAGCTCCAACCTCTTCATAAAGTTTGCGGATGACACGACTGTGGTGGGCCTCATCAACAACGACGAGGAGACAGCCTACAGGGACGAGGTCAGCCGTCTGGCCACGTGGTGCCAGGACAACAATCTCCATCTGAATGTGGAGAAGACGAAGGAGATTGTTGTGGACTTCAGGAGAGTGCGCCCCCAGCATGCTCCACTAACCATCGACGGTGCTGCAGTGGAGAGAGTGAGCAGCACCAAGTTCCTGGGAGTGCACATATCCGAAGACCTGTCCTGGAGCCACAACACGGCATCACTGGCCAAGAGATCCCACCTGCGCCTGTACTTCCTCCGCAAGCTCAAAAGAGTTGGAGCCCCAACCCCCATCACGACCTCCTTCTACCGCGGTACCATCGAGAGCGTCCTGACCAGCTGTATCACCGTGTGGTACGGCGCCTCCACCGTGTCCTGCCGTAAGACTGCAGCGCATCGTGAGGACAGCTGAGAAGATCATCGGTGTCTCTCTTCCCCCCCTTCAGGACATTTACAACACCCGCCTTACCCGCAGAGCCATCAGGATCGCTGGCGATCCCACCCACCCCTCCCACAGCCTCTTCAGCCTGCTGCCATCGGGTAGGAGACTGCGGAGTCTCCGAGCCAAGACCAGCAGGCTCAAGGACAGTTTCTGCCACCAGACCAGATTAGCCTTGATTAGTCTTGCGGTGGCGAAATTCACAATTCACAGCAGTAATGTTATGAAAAGAAGAGGAAAGAGGAAAGGAAAAATAAGAAGACAACACTTGCTTGGATCTGCAGTGAGAAATCAGGCAAATTCAGTTTCCTACAAGCAGTTATTTTGTTCGCACAAGTAAAAATAGTGAGTGAGGACAGTCAGCGTGCAGACAATCATCCGAACACATCTCCTGCCTAAAAATTTACTCCCTCAAGAACATGTAAATAAAATAGGAACTCAATTACACAACATTGCAGTTGTATTTCGTGAACGAAATACATAATACTATGTGCTTTGCCACACGTACCCCCCTTGGATTTGTATGCATGGTTGTCTTTTTGCCACCTGCCACGTTCCTCGATGTTGTTAAAATGTAAGCATTGTTCATGTCTTCCAGACACACTAAGATGTGTGTTTTATTCATGCTTCTACTGGTGCTTGTTTGAGAATATACATATTCACCGCTTATACATTACTAGTCTGCTTGTTTGGTTAGGATTCAAAACATAGCACCCACGATTGACCAAACAAATTATTTGAACAAAGAAATTGTTCCAAGGTTTGTTTACACTATGACTTATTCAACAATCCCAGCAGCTGCTCAAAATAGGAAGTTCAAACGGGCAACGCCACTCATTCCCACTGAACATGTAGCAGATGTGATTACTTCAAATATTAGTTCAATCCCTCTTTCTGCCAACTCCAAATACTCCAAAAGCTTTCTGCCAACTCCAAATACTCCACAGCCGGTGATATTACACAGCCACCTCACAAATAGAGTTTATGATCTCATTTCTGTTGCTAATGTATTCCCATTTTTCCGACACACTGTTCCCAGGCTGGAAAGCACACCAACATAATGATTGAAGAGGGGTATTGACAGTGTTAATCTGCCTTTATTTTCCACTTTCATATGGTGACACCTGCTCTATGCAGAACAGGTGAGTTCATAACAAGCAAGGAAGAACACATAAATATAGACTGGTAAATTGGCTTTACTTTTCAGGCGACTAGCGAAACTGTTTTTTGAAGGGTTGTCAGTTTGGGTTGTCAGTTTTTTCTCTCCGTGAGAATAAACACTTTTTCACAAATAAAATAACAAAACATTGTTAAAAATCCCCAGTTCGCACAAATGCACAAATCAGAAATTGTTGTTTGAACAGGCAAAATGAAGTGATCACATGTGAAATATTAATATGTTGTGAAACAAGAGGTCTGACCATTTTCTATTGAATCATGATATAAAACTGATTCTGCTTGGAAGTGTTTGTGCCTGCAATCCTTCACTGATAACTTGCAGAAGAAAAAAATAGCCGTCAACTTCAACCTGACAGAAACTGGCACTTTAGTAAATACTTTTTATGTAGTCTTTTTTTCCTTTGCAATCACAATAAAATGTATCATACTGTAATGGACTAGGTAGCAGGCAACAATCATGGCGGGAGGGTTGGTGTGTATTGGCAGCATCTCCGATTCAAAGTCCGGGTCCCCTGGCTGCTCGACATATCACAGAGCTCTGCATCTTCTAATGACCTGTATCCCGACACAGGTTAATCTTTTGAAATGTCAGCATGCTAAGAACCAGGAGATTAAATACTCTCAAACATGGCAGTGTCAAATATCATTCGTTTTAATCCTATTGATGGTGAGATCGCTCTTGTAAATTGAAGCGATCTATCATTTTCGAGGGTGCAGGCTGATGCCAAGGTAAATGTCTGTTCTAAATCTTGCCCTGCTTCTCCCCGCCCTTCCAAACCTGGATTGAGTCGTGGCACACCTTCCATCCAATAGAAGGACAGTTCACTATTCTAACAATTTTCACATGTACATGTGAGACACAGGGTATACCCTACTTTCAAACTCTTTTTTTAAAAAACCAAGAGCCACAGCAAAAAAAGTGAGTATGACTTTTTCTTTTTTAAACCACATTAAACAGATGGTGAAATCTGACAAAAAAATTGCAGGATAAGATATGATCGATTAAGTCTAGAATAAGAATCTAAACACCTTTATTTGTCTCACATAGGAGAAATTTACAATCAAGAGCAGCAACATTAGACGGAAGTATTTGCATGCAACATTTAAATATATAATATTTAATATTTAAAAACCTTTATTGCAACTCTGCCAAGATATCCTCATAGCACCGGAAGTAATGCTTTTTAATAATAATACATTTCAAAATAAACTGAGAGAAACTCACGGGAGTGCCTCGGATATCATTTAATAATACCTTACTTGGGCTGTGGTTTCAAATGTATTCAAATTTTACATCATCCCCCCTTTACACTGCATGTCAGGGAGTCAGTTTGTGGTTTTTCAACACAATAATTTCTTAAGAGCATTTTGAAACAGCAATGAATGCCTTTGTCACATCTCAGATAGATTACTGGAATGCATTTTACTTTAGATTCAGCCACTCCTCCATTAAGCGTCTCCACAATGGTCCAGAATGCTGCTGCTCACCTTGTGACTGGTATTCATAAGAGGGAGCACATACGTCCTAGTCCTTTCACTGGACCCCTATACGTTTTTGAGTGCTTTTTAAAATGTTATTAGTTTGTTTACAAATCTTTAAATGGCCTCATTCCACCTAAAATGACTGAGCTCCTCCGTCTCGACGCACATGCCTCAGAATGAAAAGGAATGAAGCGAAGACTCAGAGGCGATCGAGACTTTGCTTTTTCTAATGCTGACAATGACCTGCCAGATAATGTTAAGTAAAGTCCCTTTATGGCCATATTTAAAATATGTCCTAAAACTATAGTTTTTATCCTTCTGCTTTTGACTCAGTATGAGACTTTTTTGTTTTACTGTTTTTGTGCTTTCTGCTGTCTTCGTTTTATTTGGCTTCCAGAATAGTTCCGTACAGATTTGGGACTCCGCAATTATGTTTTTTTGTTTTTTTTTTACAAAAATATATTTAGAAAACAAGGCAAGACCATCAAAGTACAATGAAAGATGCTGGAAACACAAAACCAGGGGAAAAAAATCCAAAACACTTCCAAAACGCAAATAACACGAAAAACATTAATTGCTAGTCAACTCAGAAGACTAGAGAACCCAATTGCAAAGTGAATCTCTGTGTCTTGTGCTGGAAAATCCAACAGTTTGCTTTGCACGAGGTGATTGTTAGATGCGATTGCGTAAGTTTGTTGCTTTCCGGTTTCCGATCGCGAGCGTGCCATTTTATTCGCCCTGCCCGCCTTCTTTTGTCGCGTTTTATTCCTCGTCCGTGGAATCATCGGACTTGCGCCTTTTGTTGTAATAAAATCTCTGCCAGCACCTACGGGATTCGAAGTGAATGCAGATGACATCGAGGAACTTGTTGCTGCATCAACACAGAGAATTTGATTTGCCTTCAAGAGGACAAGCAGAAGCAGGCAATTCAGCAGTTGATGTGGAGGCTTTTATTGAACAGTTCCATCCAGAAAAGGCTATGAGCATCATCAACATGATGAATGATAATGTGATGCCTCAGTTTCGTAAGACCTTACAAGTCAGAAAGCAACAGGTGTCAATTAAGAGCCATCAATGACCATCACAAATGTAAATAAAGTGACATTATTATATAGTGCAGTGTATTTATTTCATTACAATACAATAGCACATTTATTATACATAGGATAAGGTAGGTTGTGTGTAGTTTTAAGGCTTATTTAGTTGAAAAGTATTTTTTATGGAAACCCGGGAACGGATTATTCCCATTTTAATGGTTTCCTATGGGAATTTTTTTACACTTGTGGCCTTACACACTCTGTCTGGGAACCAATTCAGTTCGTAAGTTGAGGTCTCACTGTATCTAAGAAATATCACGCCCGTATCAACGAGAGGGAAAAGCCTGCTCGTTTCTTACTCCTCTGTTGCTAAAGAAAAAGGACACTTTCATTTTCACCTCTTGACATATCCTGTGGATTTTCTCCATGGAGCCTTTGCCACTTCAGTTTCAGTGTTCCCACCGTGGCGGTCGGGGTGTGAACATTCCACAAACACAAAGCCTCATCCTTAACATTATCGTCTTCATCATCGTCATTATTATGGTTTGGACAAGCTTATACATTACAATACAATAAATATTGAATTATATAGTAGTTGTGTTAAATTCACACTGTCCTTATCTAATTTACAACAGGTTATTTTATTACAGACAGTATCGTTTCAGGTGTTCATTACCTGACATGTTTCGGTGTGTACTTCCGCCTTCATCAGAATGTCAGAATCAGAATCAGAATCAGAATCATCTTTATTGCCAAGTATGTAGAACACACAAGGAATTTGTTTCCGGTAGAACACGCTGCACTAGTATCGTTGTATGTATGTTGTTGTATGTCACGGATATTGTTGTGACGTGCCTTTTTCAGCTGATGTTGCTATGAGGGTGTTATCTACCTGTCAGATCTGACAGTCAATATAGCGTTTTACCAAGAGATGAAGCTGTAACAAAGCGCTTAACATGGACAACTATCATATACAGGATGGATATCTCGGGAATGTATGGTCATAAAGCACATTCACGGCATCCAAGGTTTTTCATATTCTTCCCATTTCACTTGGGTCAAATTCAGAACATATAGGATGTCCACAAACACCGTACAGAAGAGTGACATTTCAAGGGTTGTTTATTTTATTGTACTTTAGGACACATGAAGTCAAATTATGTATTTTTATTTTTATTTTCTGAACATTTTTTGGTCAAATGTTTGTGAGATTTTATTTCAATCACTAATTAGTTTTATGTTAAATCTAATGTTTGTAGGACAACTGAATAAGTTGTTGTCACCTAATGTGCAAAACATTATACTAAGAATGTAAAGTTCGTTTTTGTATGAATATTAAATACAATGATTTTACGTCCGACACTGTATGTACATTTACTGAGAAGTTATAAATATGTGTTAAATACCCATTTACAGTATTCATTATCTGAAATGAAATGATCTTCACGTGGCTGGCGGCTTATCAGTGAAGTATCGACATCGATTTGGCTATTTTCAAGACAACAGTGTCCTCTAGTGAGTCCACCCTGAATTGGTTGCCAGCCAATCGAAGGGCACACAAAGACGTACGACAGTCACTCTCACACCTAGGGACAATTTGGAGTGGTCAATCTTCCTGTCATGCATGTTTTTGGAGTGTGGGAGGAAACCGGAGGACCCGGAGAAAACCCACGCGGGCCCGGGGAGAACATGCAAACTCCACACAGGGAGGCCGGACAGAGACGCGAACCGGTGACCTTTGCACTGTGAAGCCGCGTGCTAACCACTCGACTACTGGGCCGCACATTCAAAGCAATCCAATATAATTTTAATCCAATTAGTATGCATTAATTGCAAAAGGTATACTGCAATACAACGACAAATGTTAATACTGTAATAATAATGACTCAATTGAATAAAATAAATGTACTGTATTAAAGAGAACAAAGTAGTCACAGCAGGGGGCAGTATTTCCCTTTGTGTCAGACTTCTCATGTGATTCTTTTGATGATCGTGCATCCACTTTTGTTCCAGGATACACATCATTTCCCCCAATAATACACTTGATAAACTTCTGACTGTGGAATGCTGCAATTGAAGCCGGAAGTATTTGAAGGCTGCAGGTTAGCAGTGTTTGTGTCGCACTGGCCTCCCCCATAGAAAAACTCCCTTCCACTTCTCAATAGAAAATCCCTGATCTCATTACGTGCACAATTGATCGGGTCATACCATTTGTGCTCTGCCTTCATTAATTGCTAATTGAAATAGAGCTAGAAAACCAGTAAAGTTACCCCGTGGGGTCTGCAAGGGAAGGAACCATTTTCTGCGTGCCTCAGATAAGATGCTGCAGTCAAAATGCTTCAAAGGTGCCAAAAAGTCCAAGATCACCAGGATTACCTAATCAGGGCTGCTAACAACCACAACAAATGTTAATGGATGAAACATGGTGAATGAAGGCTTGGAGATAGAAATCGCTTGGCAAAGCATGTGAAGTTCGTGAAATAGTGTTTGGAACAATAAATTAAGACATTAATTAATAAAAATACATGTTACATCTTGCTTTATGTTAAAATTTAACATATGTGGATCGAGAATTAATGCCAGGGATGGTGTCTCTTTGGAAATAGACAGTTTAGCATTTTGCCTGACTAAAAATATATTTTGATTCATTTTTACTTCTGTTAATATTTGAGTTATAATAGCTATTTTTTATTCATCAATTTCCTTTTGAACTTATATACTTCCTTTAAAACCATTAACTGAAGCACACAGTTGTCCAGTGTTTTTGCCAGTCTAAAAGTGTGGGTCCACATTACATTTTCTATTGTAGTGATGCCATCGTAATTGTAAATAGCAGAATGCCACTCAGCAGAGCGCAGGCCTATAAATGATCAAGTACTGTGAAAACATTTCACACGTCTTTGAAATACAATCAGATTGTTTCTGGAAATGTAACTGTTGGTCCTTCACACACTATTCCTCAACCAAATTGTGTCCATTCATTAGTGTCCACCTGCTGCATCCTTTCACAAGTCATATTTTGGAAAATCATATATAATAAAACCAGTGGGGGTAAGACTTTTTCATATCCTGTGAAATACATTTTTTGGGGGTGGGTGGGCGTAATATTCATATAAAGAAATGTTTTTAGATATCTAAAAAGATTAGAGAAAGACACTAAAATACATTTATTCTACTGCAGAATGTTTAATGATCGTGAATACAAATGAAAAGTATTTTCTGGTACACAAAATCATTCATTCATTCATTTAGAGAACCACTTACAAGTTCTATGGGCAGTCGGTGGGGGACACACTGAACTTGTTTTCAGCCAATCACAGAGCACACAGAGACGAACAACCATTCATGCTCACACTCACACCGAGCGACGTTTTGATTTACTCAATTAGAAGGACATAAAGTCAGTTTTTATCTGGAGGACTCAAAAATGTGATGAAGGTATGAATATTTTCCCAATTGGACTCTTACTTCAGATTTATACTTTTGTGGTGATTTTTTTCCCCAAAAGACATTAAACACATAGGAACAAAATAGGAATGAATGACTATTGTCGTGTTGTCAAATAAGGCACACGTGAGTCCAGCTGTGCGTTAACGTGGGTAACTCTTTATTTTGCCTCCAATGCCGTCCTCCTTCCCAGTCACTCCCTTCTCCTCGTCCTTGGCGCCTCCTGCTGACGTCATCGCCCAGCGCCACTGATCTTGTCAACGATCACACCACATCTCCCCTTTCTAGAATCATTGGATAGACTACCAATGATTTAACAGACCTTGAGGATTATTCTGCCTCGTGGTTGAAAGGTCTGCTCGTCCCTCAGACTGTGACAAGAGATCGCATAGGAAAAACTAACATATTTGAGACAATCCATTTGAGAACAATAACTTGATGGTCCATCTTAACTGATCCTCCTCTATGCTCTGTAATGGGCTGAACATTGTATGGACAAACAGAACAGCATGTACAAGTACATCTTAATATTCGGAATACACCCACCCCCGTTTTTTTTTTTTTTTTTTTTTTTTAACAAACAACCCTGCAAGCAGAGCCTGAAAGTAGGGGGAAAATGGGTGAAAAAAAAGAAAATCACAAGTCCAACCTGGTTGGTTTCACCACGACTCTCCCAAACCTGGTCTTGGTAGTAGGAGTGGGTGGTGGTTCTGGAAGATTGTGCTGTAGTGGTCCCGCTGATGGACTTTCTGGATCGCTTCCCGAAGACTGCTCCGCTGCATCACAGCCACTCTGCTCAGGCGAGGACCTCATTGGGATGAGATGACGCCGGTTTCGTCTGATGGTCCCGTGAGGTCCCTCTACCAGATATGATCGTGGGGAAGCATGTCTTTCGATGATGGCTCCTTCCGCTCCTTGGTCCTTAATCCACACACACTGTCCCGGGTTGAGTCTGACGAGGTTCTATGCACGATGTCGCGTGTTGTAGCGTTGTGCATCTTTTGTCCTCTTCTCATCTTCCTTCTGGATGATGGCTTCTCGGTCGGGGATGGCTGGGTTAAGCAGGACAGGAAGGATGGGAACCCTCGTGCGGAGTCTCCTCCCCATGAGAAGCTGAGCGGGGCTGTACCCGTTTTCAAGAGGGGTAGCCATGTACGCAAGCAAGGCCAGATAGGGGTCATCTGCTTTTTTCAAGAGGCTTTTGATCGTCTGAACTGCACGTTCTGCCTCGGCATTGCCTTGAGGGTATCGTGGGCTACTTGTAATGTGGCGGAACCCATACGACTCCGCAAACTCTGTGAAGACTGTTCCGGAGAACTGAGGCCCTCCATCCGAAACCAAAAGGTCCGGGATCCCATGGCGTGCATATATTGATTTGAGGTGGCGGATTACCTCGTTCGATTTTGTGGAGGCCAACAGAGCTATTTCCACATACCTTGACATGTAGTCTACAACCAGCAAGTAGGTGTTGTTTCCGAGCATGAACAAATCTGCTCCTAGGTTTTCCCATGGTCTTCCTGGGTACCATGGTGGAATCATTGGCTCTCTGTGGTTCAGTCTCTCCTTGCAGCATGTTCGGCAGTTGAGAACCAACTCGTTCAGCTGTTGGCTTAGCCCAGGCCACCACACCGCCCGCCGCGCTCGTTCTCTACACTTTACCACGCCCTGGTGACCTTCATGCAGTTTAACGAGAACATCATTTCTCATGGTTGTAGGTATGACAATTCTCTGTCCCTTCAGTAGGATTCCGTCGTGGACTGTGAGGAATGCCTGCTCTGCTCTGTACAGCCTGAGTGCCGGTTCATTGGGGCCTTTACACAACTGCATCACACGTGCACACACGCTGTCCCTCTGCAGCTGCTCTCTCAGCCTTTCGAGGTAATTGGTGGTTGCCGGGAGGTTCTCCATCACCATGTCGACGTAGATGTTCGTATCTTCGAGCAATTCTTTGTCATCTGGTGTCGCCCCCTTCTCCACTGGAGCTCGAGACAGTGTGTCAGCTGTCAACAGGCTTTTTCCTGGGACGTGAGAGATGGAGTAAGAGTAGCGCATGAGTCGCATTCTGAAGCGTTGTATCCGTGGAGGTAATGTATCCAGGGCTTGGCACCCCAGGAGACTCAGGAGAGGTTTGTGGTCCGTCTCCATCAAGAAATGCTTCGCGATGAGAAAGTTACGAAACCTCTCGCAGGCCCAGGTCAGCCCCAGAGCCTCCTTCTCCACTTGAGCATATCTCTGCTCCGTAGATGTGAGCGAGCGTGACACGTAAGCTATTGGTCTCCATTCTTCCTCCCACTTTTGGAGAAGAACTCCGCCCAACCCGTACGACGACGCATCTGCAGAGACTTTACTCTCTCTGTTGGGATCAAACATGGCCAGCACCGGTGTGGACGTCAGCGCGACTTTTAAATCTTGAAAGGCTCGTGCCTGGTCGACGCCCCACACCCAGCAGTTCCGTTTGGACAGGAGGTCTCGGAGAGGCTTGTCTCGATCTGCCAACCCCGGCACAAAACTCCCCAGTTGGTTCATCATTCCGAGAAAACTTCTCAACTCTGTTAGATTTGTTGGTTCTGGCATCATCCTTACTGCCTCAGTTTTAGCTGGGTCTGGCCTGATGCCGCTGTCTGAGATCACATGGCCTAGAAATGTCACTTCTGACTTCTGACACACCACAACTATGCATTTAAGTTTGTCTCGTGTCTATGACACGAGACAAACTTGCTTTACTTAGCTTTACACAGCGACAGCGATTTATTACAGACTGCGCATGCGTGTGCTGACCCAACATTGTCTTCCTCTGTTCCATTCACAGGTGCGTAGCGCCCTCTACTGACTTGGTAGTCTAATCGAATAAACATACAGTAACGGAGTTTGTTTCTACAGAAACACAATGTTTTATTGCTTACAGCTGTTGGTGCTCAGAACGTCAAGAGGCGTGGTATTATAATCAAGAAAACTATGTTTTACTAATGTTTCACTTTAATTTGCATGTATTCTCAATAAATGGCTTGGCAGAGGGGCGCAGAATTCAGACGTATGTCATAGATGACTACGTTTCCTGCCGGCAGTAGGGACAATCTTTCTAGTTCCGAGTCTCTGTCCACGGTGTCTGACTATCATATCTCTGACAAACAAGCAAGCTTCACACAGGGAGGCCGCAGTGGGAATTGAACCCACAACTTCTGCATTGGATTGCATTTTGGAACACAGTATTTATAAACGGCCGCAGACTAAAACAAAAGCATATGCTGACTAGTTTAGTGTGTCCTTTTGAAAGCTCTCAAAAAATCATTAAAACATTATCAAGAAGTTGTGTGCTTTGTTTTTCTCACAATTCAAAACAGATCAATTCGAAGCAGCTGCCCTATTTAACATTCTCTGGCGTTTCATAGGGTTTTGTTTTGGGGCCGCGGTGTAAAAAGTAAATACACAAAGGACAATTTAATTCAGGTCATGTAACATCCAGTTGTAATGCTGCACATTTTTTTTATTTAATCTGTAGTCTATCTATAATACATTGTGTGCATTTTGCGCTTCTATTAATTGGTGATGTCTGCCAGACGTGCAAAAATGTGTCTACTCCAGTGCTACGGTTTTTGTCATTTACACTTAAATTCCAGGACCCACAGAATGTTGAGTTTTAAGACAACATAAACATTCAATGCGGCATAAGAAACCATAGACCTCTTCTTTCATCATAAAAAAATAGTTAATTCCTAAATTATATGGGTTTGGAGTAATATGAGGTGCAAGTGGGGGCGGCTGTACAAAAGGCAAATGCTGCTCCCTCGTTAAAGGGGAAAAACATTGCCAGAGGTCTGACCAGCGCTTTATCGCCACCCTCCCACAAGAAATACAAAAACCCGAACAAATTCGGGAATGGCGCCACACGTCATATGTTCACTTCCTGAAGAGATTTGGGAATGGCAGTGCATGAGTTAATTTGCAATGTCTGCTGTCTTTCCCTCCAATGGCGGTAGTGATGTAATTCAACTTGGACAATACATTGAAATGAATCAATGAACTCCGTCTTGAATTAAACTTCAATGGTCCAAAGAGTACCACAGTACCAATAAATACATTACGTTGTTAACCCAAAATTCCCACAAAATATGAAGTGGTTCAAGAAGTCTCCAATTTTGAATTTGTTCAGTTGCAACACTGTAGAGAATGAGTTTCACAAAGCGCAACAGGGAAATGGAACAAGAAAGGCATATGTGGTGGCCACATGTGCAGTCCCATTATGCTGTAAAATGTCACGATATGCTCAAAGCTAAAACTAAGAGGTACTGATGCAAACTGACCGAGTGAAAAGCACTTCTTTAAAGGACAACCGACGCCTCTGGACAAGTTGTGTCCATAATTTGTAAAATCACTTCAAATGACTTCTATTGGGCGTATTTTACAAAGATTACACCGCATATAGCTATATTTTACATTTTAAGACTCACGCTGGATATTCAGGAAGTCTTGTTTTTGAGTTGGTGACGATACCTACTGTGACGTCATGTCTGGAACGCCCCTGATCGAGAAAGCGACACACAATGCATTTTGGGTGCTTTGTTTGGTCTGAAAACTTCGTGTTGATCCATGTTGATGGCGAAATTAGAAGGAAAAAACACAAATAACACAATGGTGAACTGTTGTGTGTTGCACCAAACTGCTATTTGATACAAGTTGACACAAATTCCCAGCAGACAAATCAGCCCATTTCCAATGGAGCTTGGACGCCATCTTGTGCATTTTCTGGGACGCTACATTGTAGTCCAGATGCCTCAAAATGACACGGCAGGACTTCTTTAATCAATTGCAAACATTTATGCTTTCCTCTTCAGAACTATTTGAATCATATTCACAACTGGATGAGGAACAGGAAACCATCTGAGTTGTATTTAGTTCATCCTGTCTACTTGATATCTAATTTAAAACAGATTATTTTCTTACAGACAGTGTATTGTAGGTGTTCAAATACCTGACATGTTTCGGCGTATACTTCTACCTTCATCAGAGTGTCACGGATGTTGTTGTGACGCACCTTTTTCAGCTGGTGGTGAGGAGTAAGCAGGATGTTAGAGGGGAACAAGATCGTTGCGAATGTCTCTCTTCCAAATGACTTCCCACTAAGCGTGAGGTTGTGCCCTTCATTGCGCTTCTTTAAACCCATCTTATTACTCATTTTTATTGTTTGGTTTTGAACTCAGCATGATATTTTATTTTCGTTTTACTGTTTTTGTGCTTTTTAGTGTCTTTGTTATTAATTTATTGCTTTATTGTTCATAGTACACCTTTTTGCTCCAAGTGCAGCATTTTGTAGACAGCAGGGGCTGTTTTAAAGTGCCCTATAAATACAGGTGAGTTGAGAGGGGATGTGTTCTGCTCACCATCAGGAAATAATGTGTGTAAAATCCTGCTTCACAGCTGTGGCTAACAGCTCACCACTGAAAGAATGTGATTCTACAACAGCACACCCTGCAGTTCTACATCTTGCCCCTCGCTGCCCTCTCAACAGCCTGTGTTGAGAGTGTGTGTGTGTGTGTGTGTGTGTGTGTGTGTGTCGTGCCTCGACTGGGATCACCACCTTATCGTGGTGAGGCACTTTGCGCGCCTCAATGACCCTGAGAGCTATGTCGGCCGGAGTCTTGCACTCCTGGCAGGGTCACCCAAGCCGAACAGGTCGAGGGGTAGAGGCCAGACAAAGAGTGATCTAAAACCCGCACCCGGGGGTAGGCGTAGGCGGAGTCCAACAAACCGGACTACCGGCAGCCCCCTGCAACTCATGCCAGAAAATGGTCGTCATGAGTATGCTCATGCCACCAGAAACTCATCTGGTAAGAGCGAAGATGGTGGAAGTGTGGACTGTGCACCCACACACTCACCTTAATCTCTACCTTTGCGCAAGCTTCTTTCCCCAATCCCCACCCCCCTCCCATGGAAACCCAAAGTCCTGTGGCGATGTGGAATGGCGGTGGGCACAGGCCAAGGATGTGGCTGGAAGTGCCTAGCCAAACCATGCACACAGGCGACAATGGAGTGATGGTCGTTGATAGTGCGGGATGGAGCAGCGCATCTCCTCGGCAGCTTCCATTGTGTCTGAGCAGCTCCACACTGCTCACCCCTGTGATGGGGAAGGACCTAGAAAAAGTGGTCTAAAAATTGTCTGCTCTCCACACTCCGGACGGTAAACCGCAATCGTCGGAGCATCCCTCCTGCGGTCGAAACTTCAAAAAACGAATCACAAAAAAACTAAGCATTGCTTCGTGGAATGTCCGCACGCTGTTGGACCTGGCTCAAACCACTGAGAGGCCCCACCGGAGGACAGCACTTGTAGCCATGGAGCTCGCAAGATACAACATCGACATTGCAGCCCTCACATTCTTCTGGAAAGGGGTCCCCGAAGGCAACCGCCGTATCCATGGAGTTGGCTTTGCTGTGAAGTCCCAACTGCTGCAATGCATTTCGGTATCCCCTATTGGCATCAATGAAAGGCTGATGACCTGGCGCATTCCCTTGGCAAAGGGACGCTTCGCTACGCTCATCAGTGCTTACTCACCAACTCTGGATGCCAACCACATTGTCAAGGACGAGTTCTACGGAGCTCTGGACACCATCCTGCAGAAAACTCCGGCCACGGATAAGCTCCTCATCATGGAGGATTTCAATGCGAGGGTGGGCATGGAACATCTCGTATGGAATAAAGTTATTGGCCAGCATGGAGTGGGAAAGATGAACACCAATGGCCTTCGGCTACTCTCCCTCTGTGCAGAGCATCACCTGGTCATTACTAATACCATCTTCCAAATGAAAGACAGGTTCAAGACCACTTGGCAGCACCCCCGCTCCAAACATTGGCACCTCCTGGACTATGTGATTGTCCGTCAGAAGGACATACAGGATGTCCTTATCACCCGTGCCATGCGTGGAGCTGAGTGTTGGACTGACCACCATATGGTCAGATCCAAACTCCTCATACGCATACATCCCCGTCGTCCAAGGACAGCTCCCAACGGAAAGCTCTGCTGCACAGCACTGACCAACCCCACCATCAAAGCCAACCTTCAACGTCTCCTTGCCGAAAAACTCTACAAGATCCCAGAGGAACCGGTCGACTGGCAAGCTCTGCGTCAGGCTATTTACAGCACAGCCTCAGAAGTGCTTGGACAGTCAAGGAGAAGACACCAGGATTGGTTCGATTCAAACTCGGATGAAATACAGTCAATTCTAAAAGCAAAACAAGAGGCCCACAAAGCTCTTCTGTCCTGTCCCACATCTCACACCCGGAAAGCAATATTTACTGAAGCAAGGGCAGCAACCCAGCGGGCACTCCGTGTCATGGAGGACACCTGGTGGTTGCAGAAGGCACATGAGATCCAATATCTGGCAGACTGTAACAACACCCAGGGTTTCTACAATGCCATCCAAGAACTGTACGGCCCTAGAAAGCAAAAACTTTCTCCAGTGCAATCTGCTGATGGCTCTGTGCTCCTTAAGGACCGCCATCAGATCCTTGCTCGCTGGGCTAACGATTTCGAGACCCTTCTCAACACCACCAACCCCGTCAACTCAAAAATTCTGGACAATCTTCCAGACCTGCCGCCAATCATGAGCCTCGACACCCCACCGTCCTTTTTAGAGACCAGGCAAGCCATCATGAGCCTTAAGGACAACAAAAGTGCTGGACCTGATGGCATCCCTGCAGAAGTTTACAAACATGGAGGTTATCTCCTCACGCGCCGTCTGCACCTCCTTATCTATAACATCTGGGAACACGGGAAGCTCCCACAGGACTGGAAGGATGCCAACATCATTGTAATCTACAAAAAGGGGACAAAACAGCGTGTGGGAATAGCCGAGGAATCTCTCTCCTCTCCACCGCAGGGAAAATTCTGTCCAAAATCATGCTCAGTAGGTTGGTCAAGCATCTCTCAGAGTCTGTGCTTCCAGAAACGCAGTGTGGTTTCCGGAAGACAAGATCCACCACAGACATGATTTTTGTATTAAGGCAGCTTATGGAGAAGAGCAGAGAACATCACCTGGACCTCTACATAGCCTTCATAGATCTCAACAAAGCATTTGACACCCTCAACCGTGAGTTGCTATGGAAGCACGTCTCCAAACTTGGGGTTCCACCCAAGTTTCTTCGCATCCTCCAGCAGCTGCATGACGGGATGCAAGCCAGAGTACTTTTCGGAGAGCTCCAGTCAGAGCTCTTTGGGGTGAACGCTGGGGTGAAGCAGGGCTGTGTCTTGGCTCCAGCACTCTTTAATATCCTCCTTTCTGCCATCACGTGCCTATTTCACCAAGGCATCCGACATGAAGATGGCCTCCGCGTGGAGTACCGCCTCGATGGAAACCTCTTCAACATCAGACGGCTTCAGGCCCACACAAAGACAAATATCTGCCACATCTGCGAACTTCAGTATGCTGATGACTGTGCTGTACTAGCTCACAGCTCAGAATCTATGCAGCATGCTCTCAATACCATTTCTAACTTGTACCAGTCTTTTGGTCTCCAGATCAACATAAAAAAAACAGAGCTCATGTTCCAACCTGTGTCTCAAACTCCCACACCACCCATCCTTCACATCAATGGCATTTCACTAAATGTAGTGGATTGTTTTACCTACCTTGGCTCCACTTTGTCCACCAATTGCTCCCTTGACATTGAAATACACAATCGTATAAATAAAGCCTCATCATTGTTTGGACGTTTACGCAGCAGAGTGTTTATGAACCGTAACCTGAGAATTGGAACCAAGATTGCCGTATACAGCGCAGTATGTCTGTCCACTCTCCTCTATGGGGCAGAAACATGGACCACATACCGCCGGCACTTAACTGCCCTTGAGGCCTTCCACATCCGGAGCCTGCAGAAGATCCTTGGCCTGTCCTGGGAAGATCGAGTTCCTCACTCAGACATCTTTCAGCGCACAAATTCCATCTGCATGGAAGCAGCAGTTGCAAAAAAACACCTTCGGTGGATTGGACGCACCATCCGCATGCCCGATCACCGCCTGCCCCGCCAAGTCCTCTATGGACAGCTGAAAGATGTGAAGCGCTCTGCAGGGGGGCAAAAGCGACGCCTCAAGGGCTACACCAGGGACCTCCTCAAACGAGCCAACATCAACATCACGGAGCTCGAAGCTTTGGCCTCAAACCGACAAACCTGGCAGACCACTAGTGCCAGGATAGTCTCTAAAATACATCAAATCCACATAGACAGACAATTAGAGAGACGCATTCAACGGCACCAGCGGGCGGCTGGTACCCCCCTGCCATCCGGCCTCCCATGTTCCATCTGCGGACGTGTCTGCGGCTCAAGGATTGGGCTCTATGCCCATGAAAAGTGGCACCAGCGACATCGTCGCTAAGCCCCCCCCCCCAACATCACCTATGATGGACAGCTAGAAGAGTGTGTGTCTGTGTGTGTGTGTGTGTGTGCGTGCGTCTCTGTGTGTGTGTTGTTGGATTATGAATGTGAAGCGATAAAAATGACCCACAGTTCTCAGCACCCATTTTGACCACCATCACATTTCCCTGCACCATTCAGCTTTCCTATGTGCACTCCTTTTCCACTACACACAGTTCCTCCTCCTCCTTCTGTCCACCTTGATTTTTTTTGGCTCCCATACACATTCCCTCTTCCCTTGCAGACTACATAATTATTTCCTCTGTGAGACATTTCTGTGCGGCCCCCTATCTTTAATTACAATCTTGCAAAAGGGGGTTGCTGACTCCACGGGGCAGAGACTCTCCTTTGATGTCACCTGCTCTTGGTGTATATAATGGTGACCAGGCATCACAATCACATGGCAGTGATGGGATGTAACCATTGCATCGTTGTCTAAAGACTAAGAAGGCTGTGATTTGGCACTGGTTTAGGAACAGTGACATTCATCCGAGAAAAGGAAAAATCCACAGTTCTTTTGGAGAAAATACAAATTGTTACACGTTTGTGATGAATACCCTAAATTTTGTACTACAAACACTACTAAAAGCTGCAACAGCTACATTTAGCTTTATGAACACATTTGGACACAAATTGGCTGCCGTGTATTAATAGCCATGAATCCATGTTGGAATAAAATTTAATCAATCAATTGATACATCAATAGACCAACAATCACAAAAACTTTATTTATCGAACACTTTTTAGGCAACAAAGCACCTCAAAATATAAACAATAAATGAAACAATAAACAGAGATACACCTGCATGTCTACGCCCTGGTAGTCGAGTGGTTAGCACGCCGGCTTCACAGTGCAGAGGTCACCGGTTCGCGTCCAGCTACGGCCTCCCTGTGTGGAGTTTGCATGTTCTCCACGGGTTTTCTCCAGGTGCTCCGGTTTCCTCCCACATTCCAAAAACATGCATGGCAGGCAGATTGAACACTCCAAATTGTCCATCGGAGTGAGAGAGTGACCGATGTTTGTCTTTGTGTGCTCTGTGATCGGCTGGCAACCAATTCTGGGTGCCCCCCTCCTCCCAAGACGGCTGGGATAGGCACCAGCACCCCCACGACCCTAATAAGCTGTATAGAAAATTGATGGATTGATAGCTGCATATCCCAGGAAGATCCAAGACAGATCCAGGACACACACTTTCCAAGAGAATACAACGTTTTGTGTGGGAACGCTTTGCGAGGGAATGCAAAACATTAAGACAGAACGCATAGTTGGTTTTTTTTTTCCTTCTACGGTGCCCCTCAAGTGAAATGGAAGCGGGAAAAAAGTGGACCCCAAAACGGTGGACCCCAAAAAAGCAGGATGTATTTCACAAATTGTATTAAAACAAAGTCAGCAGGAACAAAATCTGAAACATCAAAGTCATAAAAGTAGCAACCAAAACAATGAGTTAAATATAACAAGATGAAAGAAACCTGACAGGGTGAAACATATACAATGACCTGACACAGAATTGTTCTGCCAGGAGTCCTTTTAACTGCCACTGTTTGAAACGACCAACACCAGTGGAGCTGCAGGCAGGGCTGACAGCGCCACCTGTTGGTCGCCAACCAGAATGTGACAAAAACAACATTCCTTAAGTAGCGCATGAACTCTATCTAAACAAATCAGCCTCATATAGATCGGATGTTGCATTGTAAAAAAAGATTAAAGATCTCTAAACATTTGCATGTTCACCTCAATTCTCACATGTGGAACTGACTTGACGTTTTGACCTTTTTCGGCCCCTTTCAAAACATCTAAGAAAGTTGACAGAATTGATCTTGGAATTGGGACCCTCATGTAGGGTGTCGGAATGTTTCACGACAACATCTCCTTATAGTCCAAGGTGAGGTTTGACTCTCCTGCCATCCCCATATCGTGTTAGACACCAAAGTTGCAGATGACAACCTTGGTGTCTACAATGTAGCAGATCGAAACGTGTCAGAAATGAGGTCATGTCTTCACTATTCAGAAGCCTCTTATTCCAAAATGCAATATCAGATCTGTGTGAGCCCGGTCTGGCTACATAGCCAGTGTGCTGTAGTTTACACAGTCCTCTGATTATGTTGTCACTTTTCAGTGGTCTCTTATTCAAAAATACAAAATCATATCTGTGTGAGGCTTATCTGGTTGGATACCTGGGGTTCTGAAGTATCCCCAGGTATTGATCTGATTTTGGGATAGATTATTTCCTTAAGGAGGGTTTGAAAACACACCTCTGGAAGGCCAAAAAAAAAATCATAGCTGGCCCAGTATACAGCAAGCTTTTAAATAATCTCCCGGCCATCCTGACTATCAGTAGTATGGATGGTTTGTTATGTTTGATTCGATTCATTGATGCCAGGAGACATTCCCTCGGTTCCCTCTTTCATTATTCTTTATAATTACCTGCACAGGCTCACTCATCAAGCATGGCTACTCTGGCAATATATATATAGTTGTCAAGTTATGTTGGTTTTTTGAGTTCTCCCCCTAACTTGAAAAGGGGTTTTGGCTGTGTTGACCGGGGTGCCACTCATTTTTGGACTACAGCTTCGGCCATATTTGTAGTTTTTTTTTCCAAGACACCCATCTTTGGAATACAGCTTCAGCCATCTTTGTAGTTTGCCAAGACACCTCCCACTCAATCTTTCCATGGATACATCGGGAAGATTGCCAACTGTAGGCAAACGAAGTAAGTATGGTGGTCTTGCCAAGATTTTCTTATTTCTGTTCTTCAGCAGGTAGTAGAACAACCAACCGTCTTACGTCCCTGTGCAGAACAGTGGGTTGGAACTGTTTCCTCAGGCTGCTTAAATTGGGATGGATGGGCTTTGCCTTTGGGATTTTTTCCAGGGGGACACAGTAGCTGGGATAGATCCGGATGTCAGCACGCGGCCACCACAGATTAATAGTCCGGAGTCCTGGTCCTTGTAGACCACCAGCCTGTTCGTGGTTGAATTTGGGAAGTTTACGCCCTCTTGTGCTGAAAGAAAAAAAATGTCTCGTAGGGCATCTTTCCTTTCTTCCACAGAGATAGCTCCTATGGAGGATACTGCCTCCCACTTTGGGCCGTCCAAGGCTTGAACTTGTTGAGAGAACCTTTTTGCCACCCTCCAGACCATTGCAACTGTTTTGACCAGTCTGGTCAGCACACTGAACCGTTTGACATCCAAAAGGTTTTGAACAACTGAGCCTCTTGGCGGTCTCCTCTTTTCTGTTTGGGTGTGATTGGACTCTTTTTCCTGAGACTGTTTCTGAGCTTGGGACCTTGTCAACACAGCAGCAAATGCTTTTCTCTGCAACTTGTTGATGCTCTCTCTGGCGGTGGTTGCTAGTTCCTTGGCAGAGTTGGTTGGTCATTCACTTTCTGGCAGACTCAAGAACAGAGGGCCATTTTGCCACTCTGAATGTTCATCAAGATCCTGAGGGCTTGCTCCTCTGGTGAAGTCACGTTTGATTCCGGTGAATTTAGGAAGGGTTATTGGCTTCAACTTGATGGCTGGTACGGGGTGACTGGACGTAATTGGTTCCTTCCTGACCTCTTCCTTTACCCCCTCTTGTATGAAGTCAGCCTTTTTGGAGACAAGCTTGGTGGCTTGAATTTCCAGGGCTTTTAAGGTTGTAAGGATTTCCGGTACTGTATCTTCAGGAATCCATTGTCTCCACCGGTTATGTACCTCTTTTGCGGTCTTCATTAATCCTTCAAGGTGTTTCAGCAAGAACTGGTATCCATCCAGGCTCATATCCTCAGGGTCCACAGCAGTGGTGCGTCTGCACTGCTCCTCTGCTGTCAGAAGAGCTATGGATACTTCATTTTTTCCAAACTTGTTCCACAGGACCTTCTGAAGTTAACCTTTGATCTCCGCCCGCTTTGACACACATTCTATTGAAGTTTTGTCCAGATCTTCTTGCTGCACTTCAGTGAGTTCTGTTTCCCCATCTCTTAGCTGTATCAGGAGTTTGGCCTCTCCCTTGTCATTGGCTTCCATAACTTTGTCAGCTGCTGCGATGAGCGTCTTAAAACTGTCTCTGAGCTCCTCTTCAGACAAGTCATCATGGTTCCTGGTGAGGCTGTTAACCAGGCGGGTGAATGATGCTTTTGCAGTTGTCCTCTCAGTCTTAAGCTGGTCAATTGCCTTCTTGTCGGCCATACTCACAATTCAGGTGGAGTTGGAGGGAACTGGGTGAATTTAAGCCGTTTAATCTTTAGTCAGGGGGCCTGGACTATCCTGGTTTCCAGAACTTCTTTTTCCCGTTATCCAGTGGGGGGACCGGTTTTTTACTGATGTCCAGTGGGGGGACCGGTTTTTCACTGCGGTTTTTCACTGTGGTTTTTCACTGTCAAGTTATGTTGGTTTTTTGAGTTCTCTCCCTAACTTGAAAAGGGGTTTTGGCTGTGTTGACCGGGGTTACACTGGGACTTCACTCTTTGACTCCAATGATGAGACAGATTTCTCCTTTCTTTTTCCTTTTATTTTGGACTTAATCGTCTCTTTTCTCATTGAAAAGACAATTTCAGGTTGCAAGATTGTAAGCTGATTTCGAGCTGATTGCAAGCTGATTTCAAGGTGAAAAACCTTTGAAGAAGGTAAAACAAAAACAACAATTAGGTTTACATTTGAGGGATTAACAGGCTGGTTTTGACATTACACCGCCAAATCAAATTATCAAATAAACAATCGCAATAACAAATTCTCTCACCGTCAGTCACCCTGGTCTTTACACAGTTGAACTCCACTGTTTTGGTAAACTCCTAGAGCAGTACTTGAACCGAACGCTGAGCAGTGTAGAAAACTGACTGTTTTAAAGGAGCGGTTTGTTCTGGTGAGAGCCTTCCTAATTACTGAATAGATTTCAGCTGCTGGCACACCTGCCTTCATTTCAGCTCTCTCCTCTGGGGGAAAATGGTGCCACTCATCTTTGGACTACAGCTTCGGCCATATTTGTAGTTTTTTACCAAGACACCCATCTTTGGACTACAGCTTCAGCCATCTTTGTAGTTTGCCAAGACAATAGTTCTGTCATAAATCAAGAAACACAGAGTGCTCATGCTCAAAAACAATAACAGAAGAATAATGGCTGAAATGCATATCCATTTGCAAGATCATTAATTGTGACTTGTTGATATTTAAATTTATTTGTCGATGCTTTCATTTTTTTCAGTTTTTATCTATCTATCTATCTATCTATCTATCTATCTATCTATCTATCTATCTATCTATCTATCTATCTATCTATCTATCTATCTATCTATCTATCTATCTATCTATCTATCTATCTATCTATCTATTCATCCGTCCATCCGTCCGTCCGTCTGTCCATCCATCCATCCATCCCTCCCTCCCTCCCTCCCTCCCTCCATCCATCCATCCATCCCACCCACGGTCGGGCGGTCTGCCTGCCTGCCTGGCTGCGTGCCCACCCGCCCGCCCGAGAGGAGGAGAAAGAGGAGGTTTATGGATGTTGTCCAAGAGGACGTGAAGGTAGCTGGTGTGAGAGAAGATGCTGCACAAAATCGGGTTAGATGGAGGACACTGATTCGCTGTGGCAGTGAAGAAGAAGATGAAGCCTCTTGGATGAGAAGTGAAACGTCCGACACATTCAA
This sequence comes from Hippocampus bargibanti, assembly GCF_051943395.1. Classification (NCBI taxonomy): domain Eukaryota; kingdom Metazoa; phylum Chordata; class Actinopteri; order Syngnathiformes; family Syngnathidae; genus Hippocampus; species Hippocampus bargibanti. The sequence continues at coordinate 23,059,574 of NC_142737.1, forward strand.
AGAAGTACAGATGACGGCTGAAGACACCTTTTCATTGATTCATTAATAATAATAATAATAATAATAATAATAATAATAATAATAATAATAATAATAATAATAATAATAATAATAATAATAATAATAATAATAATAATAATAATAATAGGGCGGCCCGGTAGTCGAGTGGTTAGCACACCGGCTTCACAGTGCAGAGGTCGCCGGTTCGTGTCCCGGTCCGGCCTCCCTGTGTGGAATTTGCATGTTCTCTCCGGACCCGCGTGGGTTTTCTCCGGGTCCTCCGGTTTCCTCCCACACTCCAAAAACATGCATGGCAGGCAGATTGACCACTCCAAATTGTCCCTAGGTGTGACTGTGAGAGTGACTGTTGTATGTCCTCGTGTGCCCTGCGATTGGCTGGCAACCAATTCAGGGTGTCCCCCGCCTCGTGCCCGAAGACAGCTGAGATAGGCTCCAGCACCCCCCGCGACCCTAATGAGGAATAAGCGGTACGGAAAATGAGATGAGATAATAATAATAATAATAATAATACATTACATTTTAAGCGCCTTTCAAAGCTCTCAAGGACACTTTACAGTCACAGACAAGCATAGGTACTATAATAAATAAAGTATAATCACAAATACAATGCAATAAATAAAATACAATTATAAATAGAAAAAAAGAGAGAGAGCTACATAGAAAATGTAATTTTAAATAAGTGTGATTTGAGATGGGACTTGAAGGTGGGAAGAGAATCGATGTTACGAATGTTGGGAGGAAGTGAGTACCAAAGTTTGGGGGCAGAGCAGCCGAAGGCTCTGTCATCCATCGTGCTGAAACAGGCAGCTGTGGTGGTGGGAGGGGAGGAAGAGGATCTAGGGAACGAGAGGGAATATACATTTGAAGAAGGTCAGATAGGTATTGGGGCAAGGTCATGGATAGCTTTAAATGTATAAAGAAAAATGTTAAAGTTAATTCTATATTTGGCTGGAGCTCTTGCAGGACGGGGGTGATGTGGTGAAAGGACGAGGTTCTGGTGATGATCTGAACTGAATAATTCTGAATGGGTTGAGGTTTGTGGTGAAGTTTCCGAGGGACACCAAAGAGAAGTGGATTGCAATAGTCAATCCGGGAGGTGACAAGACTATGGACGAGGATAGCAGTGGTGTGAGGAGTGAGAGACGGGCGAAGACGATTGATATTAAGTAGGTGGACGTATGCAGACCGGGTTAAGTTATTGATATGGGAGTGGAAAGATAGTGTGCTGTCACGAATGACACCTCGGCTTTTCACCTGATGGGAGGGAGAAACGGTTCAATTGTCAATCGTGAGAGAGAAACTGTTAGCATTGCTCAAAGTGGATCTGGTACCAACGAGGACAATTTTGTTTTTTTCGCTGTTAAATTTGAGGAAGTTATGGGTAAACTAGGATTTAATTTCAGAGAGGCAGAGTGAAAGGGAAGAAGGTGGAAGAGAGGCGTCAGGTTTGCTGGAGAGATAGAGCTGGGCGTCATCCGCAAAGCCATGAAATTGTATACCAAATTTGAATGTGTTATTACTATTTTAATCAGCATCTTTATTATATAGTTTTAAAACACCCCTCTTGGCCCAGCATGGCTATGCAGAAGGTTTGCAGTGTCTTGACTGATAGAGTGTTTATGCACATTAGTAAACGTATTATGTTATCCCATGTTAGTTTAGTACATATTATGTTATTGCATGTTCAATTCAGTCTAACCGTACGAGAGCAGGATGTAACGCGTATCACGTTTCAGTCTAGGTCCAGCCAACACTGAGTTGTCCGTAGCTGATTGGACAACAGATCGCTGCTGTGGACGTTCAAAAACTAGGCAGAGCGGGAGATTGTTCCTATCTTTGTTCGTGTGTCCTGACTTCGCTCCTGACTAGACGATAGAAGTGCTTTTTCTGTCTCACTAGAATAAAGTAGTTTTTTGTTCACCATCTATCATCGTCACTGATATTTTTATCACTGAACTTCGTTGAACACCAAACCAGAAAAGAAACAAGAATTTAAACCGAACATTGACGGTCTCACTTACTTTGTTCAGCGGTGAACTGTGAGAGCACTGGGCAAATCATTGGCATTGCAGTTCCTTACAATTATATTTTGCGCTCTTTGAACTTCTATGTGAACTTCAGCAATGACTTACAGAGATTGGGGGTAGCCAATCTCAATGAGCTGTAAAGAAGTTGGCTGTATGTTCACTGGTATAATAATAACATAAATTACAAAAATACAAAATAAAAGAAACTATTGGACCTTATATGTGGCTTGTCCAACAATTTCAATGTGTACTTCAAATTGTTGCACTCAGCACAAACTTTGTATTCTTTGATTTTCCAGAGAAAAAAAGAAAAACAAAACAACCAACTTTAAATTTGAAAGTCTCATACTTGTCTCCAAAACTAAACCAGTTTCTCAAGAGAACACCTCTCAACATACTTTATACTACAAGTTAGTGAAATGGATAGAGTGATATTGTGCTCCAATACGGCTAGTGTTTGACAGTTAATACTATACTCTTTTGAAGCTTAGAGGAACTGGAGATTTTTTTTATTTATATGGCAAGCCTTTATTTACTGCTATTATTGTTTTCTGTGACACACACTCGACTGTCGTCTGTCGGCGTAGCGCATCATTTCTCCGCCGTCCAACGGCGACATTCCGCCAGTGGAGGTCGCCATGTTTGTCCGGGCTAGTTTGCGAGTGCGCATGCGCGCTGACGAATATGACGCAATTTGCGAAAATAAGGCCAAGCAACACGAAAAAATGAGTGGATGGTGGCACTTAACTTGCTAACTGTTTACTGTAGCTTGCTCTCACTAATTCTATTATTCTGCAGCCGAAGAGGCTCAAGAAGAATATCTGTAATCACCAGCGCCACCTGTCATGAGGCAGGAGAACTGTGTGCCTCACCTATGCACACAGTTTTGATAAAATAAAATAAACACCGTAGTACAGTGTTTATAATGTAAAGTGACTCTACATTATATACACCAGCTAAACTGTAGAAATTTAGTTCATATACTCAAAGTGTTTGAACACTTTAATAACGATATGCAGAGGGACAGCAAAGCGGTCTCACTGCAGAGCAAGCCAGCACAGTTAGCATAGTGATTGCGCAATCCATTGCCCGTCTCTACTTAGTATCTGAATGGTAAATGTGAAATTTCAGCGATTTTGGGAAAAAAAATCCAAAAATGGTGAAGTTAAATGGAAAATAACTTTTAAGTACAATTCACTAAATAAATATAACTGTTTAATTTATTTTTTCATTTTATATTTCTATGATGACAGGTGAGGCACGGCCTCACCTGCCTCCCCTGACTGCAGGTCACTGGGAATACGTCCCTACCACTGAATGTGTTAAATGGCTCATGTAGAATCAGCGAGTGAGATGACTAAGGGATGGCTGGAA
>NC_142737.1:23063095-23095475 GCF_051943395.1 Hippocampus bargibanti
ATCTGCTTAACATTAGTTATCAAGTAGACAGGATGAATTTAGTACAACGGGTCTTGAACTCCCGACCTCTGCACTGTAAAGCCGGCGCGCTAACCACTTGACTACCGGGCCACCCGGTATGAGCCATATGTTTTTCAAATTCTGTTTACTCTGCCAACCTGAAGGAGTGTGGTTGTGGTGAGTGAAGAGGGCCAAGTGTAATCTGGTGGAATGTTCCTCCCACTCTCTACACTGAAGCCTTTGTGATGTAGAGTTGAACATCATGACATGATGTGCGTATCGCGCAAATACGGCTTAGTTCTCATCACCATGGAAACAATCCTAAAAAATAGACTAGGAAAACATGTGACTCATCCCAACAGCCTGGCTTTCTGTTTTAGTAACTATTGTTAGTCTGAGGTCATCTGCAGGGATCCCCCAGTATGTTGCTCAGTTGGAATATTGCAGTGGTGGGCCGTCAGGGCCAGCAAGGCCTTCTCTGCTGGCCTAACATAATCAGACATCATTATCATAATTATAATAAAAGTCAATTTCATTAAAAAAGTATTTTTTCTGAATATACAGTAAAGTCTCGTTATATCGATATTCAAGGGAGTCCGAAAAAATATCGATATAACCGGGACTATCGATATATCCGACCCTGTTTGCATGTAATTTTCTCCGTGCGTGCATAGAAATAGTATCGATATAACCGGGACTATCGATATATCCGATATCGATATAACGAGACTTTACTGTATATATATAATTATTCTACATATTGTTTTCTTGACGTTATATTATATCCATTTGGTTATGCGCCTTTCAGTGTTTTAGTTTTTTAGGTCAGAATTCAGCTAGTTTGTGTCACCAGGCTGTATGAAATCTGACCGACGCCTTCAGAGTCAACAGTGAGGGCCTCTGTGCGCTGTACAGAACGGGCACATGTAGTTGATATACAGTTGCGATAGTGAATCAGATCACGAGTTGGCACAGTAAGGCCAGCTAGCGGGCTTCGCGTTGAACATGACGTACGCGTCCTGTGATTGGATACTCACTTTACCTACCAAGTATATCTACTCGCTTTTTTAACCCACAATGGCTGAAGGATTGGACAACTCGCTGTCGCATGTAGGTAAGCCTATTCTCAAGAACAAATGAAAAAGATTTGTTTACTTTTATTTTCAACAAATAGTTCGTTTTGTGAACGTCTTGTTGTTTTTCATATATTAAACTGACATTTTGTAATTTAGCGTAAGAGCTTGTTAAATATTGCATATTCTTGGTGGACTTCATAAAACTTTGTGGACAAATGTTTTTAAATGTCCTTTTATTCGTAAGTGTTTGCAGTATCACGTATAGTGACAAGTTCTAATTGCTGATGCAGATTTATTGATGTGTAATTGCTCCGGAAAATAGCCTGTGTTGTAGACGATTAAGGTGATGCCACGCCCAGTACTGCGTGCGTGTGCTTTTGTAAATGTTATCTCCAGCCGTTGTGTCATAAATTATGGTATTACGAGTGATATTTGTTCAAGTCGAACTAAGCAGGACTTCACTGAAGGCCTCGGTGTGAAATGCACGGACCGCCATTTCAATATTGTAATAATTGAAAGTCTTCTTTTCCTTACGGCTTTTCCCTTCAAGGGGTCGTCGCCACAGCGTACATTCTATAAATTGTCGGCTCAGACTCCACACGTTATTGCTTGTCACGTTATTGCGTGTTGTCAAAAATGTAACTCTTAATGTTTATTCGACTCAAAGATAGTAGATGTAAATTTCTCCACTGCAAAACGAATAAAAGCTAATCCAATGCAAGAAAGCTGCCACTGTTACAATTCATAGAATTGGTACTACATTACACGATGACCAGAGAAAGACGTCAAAGATCTCAGGAAACTAAATACAGTGATACCTCAGTTTACGAACGCTTTAGCTAACGAACTTTTCGCTTTACGGACATTAAATTCGCAAAAATGTAATCTTGGCTTTCAAACTAGTTTTCGGGAAAACACACGGAGCGCCACAAGGGCTGGCAGAGTAGTTTTCGGCGGACGAACACCAAACCACTCAGCCGAACAGCGCCACTGTGGCTGCCGGACTATTTTTCCACAGACCTTTTCTCTGAGTGCATACGTGGCATACGTGGATTGTTATCAAGGATACATTTGCTATTATAGGATGGAAAAAGACTCCACCACAGGCTAGTGTTCAGCCAAAGAGGACACAAAACAAAATTACTGTCGAGCAGAAGAAGGAGATCATCGAGAAACACGAATGAGGTGTGCGTTTGTGTGACTTAGCGTCCCAGTACCAGTATGCTAAGTCGACCATTGCTACGTGTGGGATGGAGTGTTTCTGTGTTGTCTAAGCAACGGCTTTAACGAAAAGCAGCTAGCAGGGGACAGTGTGTAAGGCTATTATCACCGAGAAAGCATGGCAACCTACTTCGGATATCATCAAGAGGCAACTACATCAAGGACCATCACAAAAGTAAATAAAACAACTTCATTATGCTCTTTATCTCTTTAGTCTAACAAGGCAGATTAACACCATAGAGCAGGGGTCTCCAAAGTCGGTCCTCGAGGGACGCTGTTCTGCCTATCCACGATTCATGCAGACAGTGTGACTGCAACAGCTCCCTTAATTTAAACAGGATATTAAGGATGCACATTTTAATTATTGAGTTTTGTTATTACAACGTGAATAGTTAAATAATGTATATATATATATATATATATATATATATATATATATATATATATATATATATATATATATATATATATATATATATATTTCACAGCAGCAAAGTTATGAAAGGAATCAAAGTAGGAAAACTGGCTGATTCAACATGAAAAAATATTTTTGAGTCACTTTCGGAGCAGTGCTATTGCTAACTTGTATGTAGTCAGGCAAGAGCCAGAAACTGGCTACATTTGTATCTCTGGTGAGTTTACCGAAAGAACAATGGTGCCGAGATGGGCTGTTGAGTTGTTAGTTTCAGACAACACTGCCAGTATGGATAGAAAAAATATCCCGGGACGTCTCGTGATTAATATGTATTAATGAGTATTTTGAAGGTGACAAATTTGGAAGATAACGGTAACTGAGTGTCTTCTTTAAACTCTAATGGTCTTCATTTTCAAATAGGTGAAATGGCACTGTATCTTTTTTATGCCTCACATAGTTTTTAGTGTTTTCTATCTGAACAGGCTGATGTTATGATGCGGTGGTCACTTAAAGGACAACCAACATCATTTTTTTTTGTTTCCTAACTGACATCAGAAAAACGTTTTATAGCATCTAAAATAGGAGCTCTTGTATTTTGTTTTCCTACTTTGATTCCTTTCATAACTTTGCTGCTGTGAAATGTAAATTTCTCCACTGGGAGACTAATAAAGGCAAATCCAAATCCAAATCCAATCCAACCCAATCCAATCCAAAATACCCAAAACACGCTGGCTGATATTTTTGGTGAAATGCAAAGCACCAATAAAAATGAAAAAAAAAAAAAAAAAAAAAAAAAAGTATCCCAAAACTGCCACAAAATGATCTCGGAACTGGGGAGATTCAGAAAGTCCCGCCCCCTTGTCCGTGACGTCACACCAGGATACTCCTTCACAAACTGCCTTGCTCCAGAATCAAAACAATGCCTTCAGAGAATTCAGATTCTTGTTACTCAACCAGTTATGAATATGATTCAAATAGTTCTGAAGAGGAAAGCATAAATGTTTGCAATCGATTAAAGAAGTCCTTGAAATGCATTGTGTGTCGCTTTCACGGTAAGGGGCGTTCCCTCCGTGATGGCACTTAGAGCATCGTCATCAACTCGAAAACAAGACTTCCTGAATATTCAGCGTGGGTCTTAAAACGTGAAATTTAGCTGTATACGGTGGAATCTTTGTAAAATGCGCTCAGTAGAAGTCATTTGAAGTGATTTTACAAATTATGGACGCAATTTGTCCGGAAGTGTCGGTTGTCCTTTAAGTCACCACTGAAGGGCTAGGTCTGAAACACACTGCCCACCACTGATAGATATGTTTTTGGACTGTGAATGGACCTGGGAAGTACATACCTATGGACCAATATAAATCTGAAACTGAACATTTTAATCCAAGATCAAAAACCCACGCCAGCCTAAAATGCTGCCATATTATTCTCTTCATTTCATTTAAAATGGTGTTGCTCAACTTTAAAACTTGGGAAAAATAAATCATGAAAACAAGTGGGACCAGGATTAAGGCTACTACTTACCACTGTCACTGTTGTCATCCACTAGGATAATTTCCTTTAGCAGGTGAGCTGGTGTGTGGTTGACCACACTGTGGACAGAGCGCAGTATCACTGATAGTGCCTCATTCACAAAGATAAAGACCACAGAGATCCGAGGAAGGTCCTCCTGATACGTCAGCTGCTTGCACCTGCACAGATAATGACAACATTAGAACTATTCGCTGATACTTATTCAAAATCAAATCCGTCATTGCATTCTTACCACCTGGAAATATATTGTGTAGCTGTAATCAAAAATAGTCATTGAAGTCAAATATTTACAGAAGTCCCCCCAAAAATAAGGTGTTTAGTTACAAACCAAAGCTGGGACTACATTCACCACAATAACAAACAAGACACGACCCAGTAAAATTTTAGAGATGATGAGGACGACAGAAAAAAACAGCAATGAACCAAGCAAGACAGACAAAAAATACTCTAAACTAAATACTATGATCGAAAAATGCCACTATAAATAACCAAACTGGTGAAACTCTGAGTCACACATGCACAAAACATGATGTAGAAAGACAATTTGTGGACACAAAAGACTGGCTGACAGGAACAGGTGATAAAGATGATAAAGGCACAGCAAAAAAGCAACAAAAAAATATTGTCAAAACAAAGTAAACAAAAACAGATTACGACACTGAATGTTATCAAAAAAATCTCTGCAACATGGTTTTTGGAGGCACTGATTGTTTTGGGTAATCAATGCCAGGCTGATGGTCATCCAGGACGACACACAACACTGTGCTTGACATTGGACATGGGGCTTTTTCTCAATCAGGAAAATGATCATGATGCCAACTATTGTATTGCAGTGGCTATACTAAATGCCTCAATGGCGGCTGCAAGTTGTTTGAGCAGGGGCAGGTGGCAGGATCAGGACAAGGCAGTGAGTGGCCCGGTGGTCTGCTCAGCTCAATTGTGACATGGTCAGGCAACTGGAGCAGTGACCCCAGATCAGCAGCCTCAGAGCGTGTGCCACCGAAGAAAGTATGCCAAACAGTTACTTGTAAAAAATATCAGTATGTCAAAAATACTCAGAAACCATTAAAATGTTTTTGGCCAGTGTAATCAAGGATGTCAGTAAATCAGGGAACTAAATCACAAACAAATACAGGGGTGGGGTGTGGGTTACTGCTTTTTAACAGAGATTCATATGGATTTGCATCATGAACCACAGAACCGTGAACCAGACGTGTTAAGCGCTGGTTCACTGATCTGTGACATCATGTCCTTATACAATACCTACACAACATGACGTGTTGTTCAGACCAACCCATTCTGCTTGTTTTTAAAAATTCTGAAAAACTGTTTGAACTGAAAGAGGTCTATGAGAAAGATGAGTCTGCACAATGTTGCCCCAGCAGGAGAAAACCCATGAGACACAACAAAGTTGGTGCCATTCATAAGAAGAAGAACCTGCTTTAACAAATTACAATAATAAGCTGCTCTCACCCACCGCACTCCCACCTGTAGTCTTGACTAATTTCTCCTCAGAATAAAACAATGGGAAGAAGATCAATGTGTGAACAATGTATTGTTAACCCTGCTGCAGTCTTAAAGAGTACCAGTATCAGTATCACAATCAGTATCACATCCCAGATTCACATTGTTCTGAAAGTGAATGACAGGATTGCCATTCAGTCCGGAATACTGGATGCATCAATATCTCACACAAATTATCTCTCACAATACAAATTATTCAATAAAAAAAATCTATGAGTAAAAAAAAATCTGACTTGTTGCCAGGAGACCAGGAGGTCTCTCAAATGAGGAATTCCATTGTCTGGTCGTTTCCTTCAGCGTGTTTATCGTAATTTTTGGGGCTCTTTTTTATGGGATGGTAGCCTTGTCTTGATCTGATCTGTTCAAATCATAAATGTGTGCAAACTGTGTTGTTCCCCCGAAAAGAAATAGGTTGTGTATATAACTCTGCAATTCTTGTTGGTGTGTGATGCTGCCTGTGACATGAACATAATGTGTTGGCATATTTTGGCATATTTTGTTATTTTCCTCTGGTTTTCCTCTGCTTTTTTTTTTTTTTTTTTGGGGGGGGGGGGAGAGTTAAGCTTTTTGAGTTCTTTCTCCACACAGCAAACTGTGTAACCACCTTCTCTTTTCATTGGCAGCATGATCTTTTATGTCCACAAACTGCAGGTGTGTCTTCTGGAAGGACAAACTCATTGTACTAATCACTGGTTCAGATCATTAATCACACAGACAGTCATACACAGACACAAACATGCTGATCAATGTAGAACCAAATTATTTTTGTTGTAAACAATTCAGTTCCAGAATATTTTTCAATGCAGGCAGATTTATAAACCTAATAGTTCCAAAGAGAAGTTACACATAATTAGCACCATAAATCACCCATTGTGCAAGGATGTCCCAAAGGGACCAGCTAATTTGATATATTTATATATTAAGGGTCAATTTGAATGTTTGTGGTTTATTCATGGAGCATTCCAAATAATCCATCTGCAAATATCCCGCAGCAGGTGAGGACATCTTGCTTTTTATAAGAAGAATTATGAGAGAGATATGTATTGAACTAGGACATGGTAGAGCTTAATTTGACCCTTATCGATGATACAAAACTCAATAATGAACGCATCATAAAGAACAGAGGGGGGGACTGCCATGTGTAATAAATGAATTATAAAGAACAGGGTACTTCCATGTGTTTTCACAGTAATGATCCCAATAACTGACGTTGGAATTATGCTGGTCTGCATTTTAAAACCTATGGTATCCGCGGTCATTGAGCTGTCGATGGAAAGACAAGACACATTTCAGAAAATGGAAACAAAGCAAGAAGGGGCATACTTTTTAGGTCGGTAGTCTGGGATGCTCCTGTCCAGCGAGATCCTGTCACTGAGCGGAGCATTGTAGCCGTACTCTTCGTACTTCCCATCGGCATCACGGCTATCCTCCCCAAGTGATGCAGCAGCTCCCCCTTGACCAAGTCCGCCGGGACCCTCCACCAGCCCCATGGGATTTGCTAAACCTACCAAAAAATGACACGGAGGATCAGAGATGGATGCAAAAGAATTGGCAGATTTCGGTGCGCAGAGGAAGCATATAGAATAGCAGCTGATTGACATTTGATGGCAGTATCCAGAGATAGCAGGAGTAGTTCCGGTACAGCAAGGCCTCATCCGGAGGGCATCATTATGCTGTCAGTCAATGACACAGCTGCAAAACAGTGACTTGGACAAGGACATGACTGAGCTCCACAACAGAGGAGTTGCTGAGAGAAACAATGGTATGAGACCATGGCGGAGAGCGGAAAAGAAAAACTAATGAATGAATGATAATGGTCTGATTTCCAGCCATCACATCAACACAAAACTACCATTGTGAGAGAACTGAATTATTATTCTGATTATCACTGATAATCTTGGATATTGTTCATTACATACTGAGAATGAGAGGCGATCTATAATGTTGTCGTCAAATACACAGTACACAGTACTGTAGAGTACGCAGCAGTCTGGAGAAAGAATAAAAGTGCCTTTATATTGTTTATCATAAGCTGTACAGTCAGTAACAAGTCTCACGTTGCGGTTTCTGGATCTGGAAGTCAGTGTGGTATATGGACATGAGTTGAAGCCTGAAACCTGTACAGATGACATCCAACTTACGACCGGGTTCCATTCTGACGAAACGGTCGTAAGTCAAAATGTTCATAAATCGAAATACATTCAAAATTTTGAATATAGACTCGGTGCTAAATGATTTGCAAATGACCTGATTCGGAAGCCAGGGGGTTGGGCAGGGCGTGTGTCTGGGTCATCGGTGTTCTACCGGTTGTCCTCACCCCGGCCTTACCCCCCTCTCCGCGCCGACGCACGGCTCGACCCTGCAGCTGTCTGCGACGCCGACGCGCCCGATCCACCACCTCGCGCCGAAGCAGAACGAACTATCTCAAAGAGGCGGCGGCGGCGCCGGCCGTGGGCCCAATGCGGCATTCTCGTTGCGCCGATCCCGTGCGCCCAAGCACCGATGACCGACCCTCCTAGGCTCTCCTCCTGACCGAGCCATGCCCAGTGTCGCTGAACAGTCCCCCCTCTGGTGCCATCACACGGTCGATTGCTGTGCAAGAGTGAGATGCTGGCTGGCTGACCAAAATTGTCATACGTTTATCTATGACCACTAGCGCATTGCGGTGCAAGGCGTAGAATTTTAAAAAAAGTGTCTCGCGGTCATGGTCGTAAGTACAGGTGGTTTTAAGTCGCACCGGTCGTAAGTCGGATGTTACCTGTATATATCTGAGGATGTTAGTAGCAAATGACAAAACGATACACAGAGTCAAAAGAAGCCATTTCATAGGTTATGCATCTATTTGTGATTATGCTTGCATCATGCATTTAGTGATCATTTACATCATTTGTGTTATAAAAAAATACACGAGGTGAAGTGGCATCAACCCTTGACAAGAATGCTTTTAATCTTTAACAACACAGGAGTATAAAATAAATGAATACAAAACTACATTTTTAATCCAACACCAGATGTTACATTGTGATTTTGAAATAGTAATAATAAATGCATTGTGCAAAACTGGCAAGACAGTGAGAGGGAATATTCTTTAAGCCGAGACTCCATGAGGGTTTTTTTTAAATCACCATAAATTGACTCCCCAAGTAGTTCTTTTTTTCTCTCTATGATCGTGAGACCTTGATCATCCACCATCCACAATACATTATGCTTCCTTAGTCTGATGCAATTAATACTAGGATTTTACATGCCAGACTTAAAATAGCCCTCTACAGTGATTAAGGTCACTCATCATGACAGTAACTTTGAACAGACATCACTGGGATGTTGTGACATGTTATCAAAGGGAATAGTGAATGACAGATTTGATCTCTCAGTCCTGCAACTTCCCATACGCTTTGTAAATCTTCATTTAAGATTGATGTGCAAAGACACAAACTAGCATTCTGATCACTTGCAAAATGCGATATGCATTACAAATGCTGTACTTAATATGCTCCTGAAACAAAGATAATGATGTTCAGATTTTCTTGACGCTCTGGAGAGGACCCTAATATTTTTTACTCAACTTTTTGACGATACTTATCGAAACTAAATCATATAAGAAACGGTTGTCATACCACACAATTCTACACCATGTGGTTCCAGTGTTCCATAATACCCAATTGGCTCATTTCGCCAGACAGAAGGACATGGAGAGTTAGGAAATAGCACACAGCAGTGCGGCACCCACTGCAGTGTAACTGCCATATTTGGATGGCATTGAAATACTTTGTGTCACTGAAGATTTCTAATGGAGTTGCAGTAAAATTAGGATTCTCCCATGAGATGGATTATTGTTATTTGACAATTAGGGGTGGGGTTCACATCACAGTGCATCCATATGGCATCGTAGCAATGTCACAAAACCACACAAATTCTCTCTAGAGCCGGAGACAAGAGAGGGGGCAGTCTCTCTGTCTCTGCATGAGACTCGGAAGCAAAGATGCCAGCGTTGTTTCTTTTTTTTTTCTTGATTTATTTTTTGTTATTTAGCAAACTGAATTAAATTCCACTGTCGGACCCGGGACACAAAAAGGTTGAACAATCACATACAGTATTCTACAAAGGTGGTGAAATCATCAGGACTGTGTGTCTGGAAACAAACTGATGGTGAAATAATTCTGTTTGCTGGACATGCAAGCATTCAAAATTGATGTCTGAAATACTTTCTTTCAAAATAAACATGTTGGTAAAATGTAAAACGCAGAGAGAAGAAAGTTGATTCTTGGAGCCATCTGTTAACCTTGATAGACTGCTTACTGGAGATTTTGTGGAGACAGACTGATAAAAGCTAGGAATTGTTTTGGTAGAATGCCGCCTCGGTGTCTCGCCATAGCCTTGATACCGCCCTTCTGATATAATAAATATGTTGTGTGTCCATGATGTGAACACACTCGTGATCATGCAGCTATTGTCTGTAAATCATGTGTGTCCAGAATATTCTGCAAATAAACCCTTCGAAGGCACTGTTCATCGACTCCAGCTTTTATTTGGATTAACAAAATACTCATCATCCGATATTAACGAACATGTGGAGGAGAGAAAGCCACTCTCCTCCAACAGTTACATGAGGATGTGTGCTGTTATGTCCTAATATTAAATCAAGACAGCAATGCTTAGTGTAAATATTGATTCATCGACTGCTAAAACATAATTCTTCTGCTTTTGGATCAAACATTGTGTTGTGCATTGGCATGCTTTATATATATATATATATATATATATATATATATATATATATATATATATATATATATATATATGGATAAATACATGAGCAAAGCACAGAAAGGCATTAGTAGAGATACTATCCACACAACCAGGATCTACAGCAGTGATATCGGAATGTCATTCGGGCTGGAGAAATGTAGTCGGATGGTGACTAAGAGGGGCAAGGTAGTCCACACTGAAGGGGTCTCACTCACTGAAGGAACAATAGCAGACATTGAAAACAGCTACAAGTACCTCGGTATACCACAGGCCAATGGCAACCTCGAATTAGCAACAAGGAAAGCGGCTACGACCAAATACCTCCAGCGGGTGAGGCAAGTCCTCAGAAGCCAGCTCAATGGAAAGAACAAGACCCGGGCAATAAACAGCTATGCCCTGCCAGTGATCAGATACCCTGCAGGAATAATAAGGTGGCCAAAGGAAGAGATTCAGACCACGGATGTTAAGACCCGAAAACTCCTCACCATGCACGGAGGGTTCCATCCCAAGTCCAGCACCCTGAGACTGTACACAAGCCGTAAGGAAGGAGGCCGGGGACTAGTGAGTGTGAGAGCCACTGTCCAGGATGAAACATCCAAGCTCCATGAATACATCAAAGAGAAGGCTCCAACGGATGATGTACTCAGAGAATGTCTCAGTCAATGGGGAACAGAGGATGAGGTGCTGGAAGAGGGACAATCATGGGAGGAAAAGCCCCTACACGGGATGTACCACCGAACCATAGCAGAAGTGGCTGATCTCAGGAAGTCCTATCAGTGGCTAGAGAGGGCTGGCCTAAAGGACAGCACAGAGGCACTCATCCTGGCTGCCCAAGAGCAGGCCCTGAACACCAGAGCCATAGAGGCAGGGATATACCACACCAGACAAGACCCAAGGTGTAGGTTGTGCAAAGAGGCACCTGAGACAATCCAACACGTAACTGCAGGGTGTAAGATGCTGGCAGGGAAAGCCTACATGGAGCGCCATAACCAGGTGGCTGGCATAGTCTACGAAACATCTGTGCGGAGTATGGACTGGAAACCCCAAGGTCAAAATGGGAAACACCTCCCAAGGTGGTGGAGAATGACCGAGCAAAAATCCTGTGGGACTTCCAGATACAGACTGACAAGATGGTAATGGCCAACCAACCAGATATCGTGGTCATAGATAAAGGGGAAAGGAAAGCCGTTGTCGTGGATGTAGCGGTCCCGAGTGATGGGAACATCAGAAAGAAGGAACATGAGAAAATCGAGAAATACCAAGGGCTCAGAGAGGAGCTGGAGAGAGCCTGGAAGGTAAAGGTGACAGTCGTGCCTGTGGTGGTCGGAGCACTTGGGGCAGTGACCCCCAAACTCGACGAGTGGTTGCAACAGATCCCGGGAACAACATCGGATATCTCGGTCCAGAAAAGCGCAGTGCTGGGAACAGCACGGATACTGCGCAGAACCCTCAAGCTTCCTGGCCTCTGGTAGAGGACCCGAGCTGAAATGGGGACAGACACCACCCATGGTGGGTGAGACGAGGATTTTTTTTTTAATATATATATATATGAGATGGATTATTGTTATTTGACAATTAGGGGTGGGGTTCACATCACAGTGCATCCATATGGCACAGTATATATATATATATATATATATATATATATATATATATATATATATATATATATATATATATATATATATACAGTAAAGTCTCGTTATATCGATATTCAAGGGAGTCCAAAAAAATATCGATATAACCGGGACTATCGATATATCCGATCCTGCGCCGAACTGCATTAAACAAAAGCCGCCAAAAGAGGGCAGTCAAGCGCCATATAAGAAACGGAGCTGGCCATTAGCTCCCTTTTTTTTTGGGAGATGTTCCCCCAATGTTGCCTCAAAATGGCACATATAATTCTTTAATGATTGTAAACATGTATGCTTTAATCTTCAGAACTACAGTGTATTTGAAACGTATTCATAACTGGATGTGTAACAAGAAAGCATATTATCCGAATCTGAAACCATTGTTTGGATTCACAAGCAATGCAAGACGTCTTGGCGTGAAGTCATTTTTATTTGCATTTGAATAAAAAGTGACATCGGCTGTCCTTTAATACACAGTATGGAATGTTAATAATTTTCAAAATCATCGCGCTTCAGCAGACAAAACAAGAAACATTGTTGCAAAAAACGATTGCATTCATATACAGTACAGTGGGCATGTACATAACACAACAGGGAAACTGCAACGCTTACATCTTACTGTATTATGTATACAATTTAAAAAAGTCATCAATCTTCTTCTGCTTCCCATTTTTACCTTTTAACACAAACACTTCAATCTCGTCTGCTACACACGAGCTAGCGTCTGAAAATGAAAATGGCTCTGCTACACGGGTGCTGGGCACGTAACCAAGTCACCTGACCAAGTCGACCAATGGCGCGACTGATGGCGTGACACGTAACCAAGACACGTGACCAAGTTGACCAATGGCGCGACCGATGGCGTGTCACGTGACAAAGTCACACGGCCAAGTCGACCAATAGCGCGACCGATGGCGGCTCATGTGACCAAGTCGACCAATGGCGCGACCGATGGCGGCTCACGTAACAAGACACGTGACCAAGTTGACCAATGGCGCGACGGATATATCGATATAAACAACAAAAATGGCCGGCGGGGGATGAAAAGGAGCACCGTAATAACCGGATTATCGTAATGACCGGGTATCGTACTAAACGGTACTAATTATACATAAAAAGACTAGAAATGTGCAAGGGAAATGAAAATAGTATCGTAATAAGCGGTACTATCGATATAACCGATATCGATATAACGAGACTTTACTATATATATATATATATATATATATATATATGCAAGGGAAATGAAAATAGTATCGTAATAAGCGGTACTATCGATATAACCGATATCGATATAACGAGACTTTACTATATATATATATATATATATATATATATATATATATATATATATATATATATATAATACATTAAATAAGATTTAAGAATTAAACAGGCTGTTCGACACAACCGGCGAAAGTGTACGCTCAGTGGCGGGGTTCTAACAGCAGAGCAGACCCTCCAAGGCTGGAAACTGAAAGATACTGGAAAGTCATATGGGAGAAGGAGGTCGCACATAACAGCAGTGCACAATGGCTGGTCACTCTGAAAGAAGAGCACAGCAACCTCCCTGAACAGAACCCAGTTACCATCACTGCGGCAGATATACAAGAAAGAGTCACAGGTATGAAAAACTGGACCACACTAGGCCCGAATATGGTCCACACCTACTGGCTAAAGAAACTCACAGCTCTCTATGAGCGCCTAGCAGCACAAATGAACCAGTTGCTGATGGATGGGACTCACCCAGGATGGCTAACCGAATGGCGAACAATCCTGATCATGAAGGATTCCTCAAAGGGTGCAGTTCCTTCCAACTATCAGCCAATAACCTGTCTCTCCACAACATGGAAGCTCATGTCAGGCATCATTGCGGCTAAGATAAGTGGACACATGGATCAATACATGAGCAAAGCACAGAAAGGCATTAGTAGAGATACTCGAGGTGCCAAACATCAGGTGCTGGTTAACAGAACAGTCGCTCAAGACTGCAGGTCCTGACATACCAACCTGTGCACAGCCTGGATTGATTACAAGAAAGCATCTGACTCGATGCCACACACATGGATCACTGAATGCTTGGAGTTGTATAAGGTCAACAGGACCCTGAGAGCCTTCGTTGCAAACTCGATGAGGATGTGGAAAACCACACTTGAAGCCAATGGCAAGCCACTAACGCAAGTGTCCATCAAATGTGGCATATATCAAGGTGATGCACTCTCCCCACTGCTGTTCTGCATAGGACTGAACCCCCTCAGCCAGATAATGTGACGACGCTCGAGTGCAAAAAAGGCAGGACTCGAGCGACGGGGTTTGGCGAAGGGGAAGGACCCGAAATACACGACGTGACAGGCTTGGAAGGAGCAAGAGTCTTTACTGAAACATGCATTAAAAATAACAAACAGGGAAGAGTGGAGGAACTAAACAATGGCAGACCTGGTAACACGGTAGTGGTGACGGCAACATCCAAAAATAATCCGACGGAGAACGGTAGTGAGCGATAGGCAGATATAGACAGAAGGCACAATTAGTGAATGACAATCAGCTGTGGGAACCCAGGTGAATGATTATTGGAGGGGCCGTCTCCCGGGAGTGGCGGAGGAGGTGACAGGAGGGGCGGGGCGCGCCCAGGATGGCAACGAGATGTGACAGATAATCGCCAAGACAGGCTATGGATACCGCCTCAGAAATGGAGCTACGATCAGTCACCTCCTCTACATGGATGACATAAAGCTGTATGCTAAGAGCGAAAGGGACATAGACTCCCTGATCCACACAACCAGGATCTACAGCAGTGACATTGGACCCCTCCACACTGAAGGGGTCTCACTCCCTGAAGGAACAATAGCAGACATTGAAAACAGCTACAAGTACCTCGGTATACCACAGGCCAATGGCAACGTCGAACTAGCAACAAGGAAAGCGGCGACGACCAAATACCTCCAGCGAGTGAGGTAAGCCCTCAGAAGCCAGCTCAATGGCAAGAACAAGACCCAGGCAATAAACAGCTATGCCCTGCTAGTGATCAGATACCCTGCAGGAATAATAAGGTGGCCAAAGGAAGAGATTCAGACCACGGATGTTAAGACCCGAAAACTCCTTACCATGCACGGATGGTTCCATCCCAAGTCCAGCACCCTGAGACTGTACACAAGCCGTAAGGAAGGAGGCCGGGGACTAGTGAGTGTGAGAGCCACTGTCCAGGATGAAACATCCAAACTCCATGAATACATCAAAGAGAAGGCTTCAACGGATGATGTACTCAGAGAATGTCTCAGACAATGGGGAACAGAGAATGAGGTGATGGAAGAGGGACAATCATGGGAGAAAAAGCCCCCACACGGGATGTACCACCTAACCATAGCAGAAGTGGCTGATCTCAATAAGTCCTATCAGTGGCTAGAGAGGGCTGGCCTAAAGGACAGCACAGAGGCACTCATCCTGGCTGCCCAAGAGCAGGCCCTGAACACCAGAGCCATAGAGGCAGGGATATACCACACCAGACAAGACCCAAGGTGTAGGTTGTGCAAAGAGGCACCTGAGACAATCCAACACATAACTGCAGGGTGTAAGATGCTGGAAGGGAAAGCCTACATGGAGCGCCATAACCAGGTGGCTGGCATAGTCTACCGAAACATCTGTGCGGTGTATGGACTGGAAACCCCAAGGTCAAAATGGGAAACACCTCCCAAGGTGGTTGGGAATGACCGAGCAAAGATCCTGTGGGACTTCCAGATACAGACCGACAAGATGGTAATGGCCAACCAACCAGATATCGTGGTCATAGATAAAGGGCAAAGGAAAGCCGTTATCGTGGATGTAGCGTTCCAGAGTGATGGAAACATCAGAAAGAAGGAACATGAGAAAATCGAGAAATACCAAGGGCTCAGAGAGGAGCTGGAGAGAGCCTGGAAGGTAAAGGTGACTGTCGTGCCTGTGGTGGTCGGAGCACTCGGGGCAGTGACCCCCAAACTCGACGAGTGGTTGCAGCAGATCCCGGGAACAACATCGAATATCTCGGTCCAGAAAAGTGCAGTGCTGGGAACAGCACGGATACTGCGCAGAACCCTCAAGCTTCCTGGCCTCTGGTAGAGGACCCGAGCTGAAATGGGGGACAGACAACACCCATGGTGGGTTGGACGCTGATTTATATATATATATATATATATATATATATATATATATATATATATATATATATATATATATATATATATATATATATATATACAGTAAAGTCTCGTTATATCGATATCGGATATATCGATAGTCCCGGTTATATCGATACTATTTCTATGCACGCACTGAGAAAATTACATGCAAACAGGGTCGGATATATCGATAGTCCCGGTTATATCGATATTTTTTCGGATTCCCTTGAATATCGATATAACGAGACTTTACTGTATATATATATATATATATATATATATATATATATATATATATATATACCACTAACGCAAGTGTCCATTAAACGTAGCATATACCAAGGTGATGCACTCTCCCCACTGCTGTTCTGCATAGGACTGAACCCCCTCAGCCAGATAATCGCCAAGACAGGCTATGGATACAGCCACAGAAATGGAGCTACCCAGTCACCTCCTCTACATGGATTACATAAAGCTGTATTCTAAGAGCGAAAGGGACATAGACTGCCTGATCCACACAACCAGGATCTACAGCAGTGATATCGGGATGTCATTCGGGCTAGAGAAATGTAGTCGGATGGTGACTAAGAGGGGCAAGGTAGTCCACACTGAAGGGGTCTCATACCCTGAAGGAACAATAGCAGACATTGAAAACAGCTACAAGTACCTTGGTATACCACCGGCCAATGGCAACCTCGAACTAGCAACAAGGAAAGCGGCTATGACCAAATACCTCCAGCGGGTGAGGCAAGTCCTCCGACGACAGCTCAATGGCAAGAACAAGACCCGGGCAATAAACAGCTATGCCCTGCCAGTGATCAGATACCCTGCAGGACTAATAAGGTGGCCAAAGGAAGAGCCACAGATTCAGACCACGGATGTTAAGACCCAAAAACTCCTCACCATGCATGGAGGGTTCCATCCCAAGTCCAGCACCCTGAGACTGTACACAAGCCGTGAGGAAGGAGGCCGGGGACTAGTGAGTGTGAGAGCCACTGTCCAGGATGAAACATCCAAACTCCATGAATACATCAAAGAGAAGGCTCCAACGGATGATGTACTCAGAGAATGTCTCAGACAATGGGGAACAGAGGATGAGGTGCTGGAAGAGGGACAATCATGGGAGGAAAAGCCCCTACATGGGATGTACCACCGAACCATAACCGAAGTGGCTGATCTCAAGAAGTCCTATCAGTGGCTAGAGAGGACTGGCCTAAAGGACAGCACAGAGGTACTCATCCTGGCTGCTCAAGAGCAGGCCCTGAACACCAGAGCCATAGAGGCAGAGATATACCACACCAGGCAAGACCCAAGGTGTAGGTTGTGCAAAGAGGCACCTGAGACAATCCAACACATAACTGCAGGGTGTAAGATGCTGGCAGGAAAAGCCTACATGGAGCGCCATAACCAGGTGGCTGGCATAGTCTACCGAAACATCTGTGCGGAGTATGGACTGGAAACCCCAACGTCAAAATGGGTAACACCTCCCAAGGTAGTAGAGAATGACCGAGCAAAGATCCTGTGGGACTTCCAGATACAGACTGACAAGATGGTAGCGGCCAACCAACCAGATATCGTGGTCATAGATAAAGGGCAAAGGAAAGCCGTTATCGTGGATGTAGCGGTCCCAAGTGATGGAAACATCAGAAAGAAGGAACATGAGAAAATCGAGAAATACGAAGGGCTCAGAGAGGAGCTGGAGAGAGCCTGGAAGGTAAAGGTGACAGTCGTGCCTGTGGTGGTCGGAGCACTCGGGGCAGTGACCTCCAAACTCGATGAGTGGTTGCAACAGATCCCGGGAACAACATCAGATATCTCGGTCCAGAAAAGCGCAGTGATGGGAACAGCACGGATACTGCGCAGACCCCTCAAGCTTCCTTAGGGGACAGACACCACCCATGAGGGGTGAGACGAGGATATATATATATATATATATATATATATATATATATATATATATATATATATATATATATATATATATATATATATATATATATATATATATATATACACACACGAACAGATGTGCCATTTCTACATGAGCTGTCATGATTAAAAATTTGGAACGACTTTGTACAGATAGTGTCAATAAGGGCAACAGTCGCTCTCTCTGAACATATTCCATTACTGTGAGTGAATAGCTGCTGATTTTCAGGTGAGCCACTGAATACATTTTCCCCATTTCTCAAGGCTGAGGAGAATTGATTCTTAACTGCTCGGGACACTGGTTTGTCAAGCAGAGCCTCATCTACATAACGTTATTGGAATACATAACATTCCATCTTGCTTATTTGCGCCTTCTTTTTGCTAAATGTGATGCGCTGCTGTCATGAGCTACACATACTGTGCTGATGCATGCTGTGATTTTGATCATTAAGATGCATTCAGGACATTGAATGTGCATCAATGTGGAGGAGAGGGAAGTGTCACATTTCTCATCATGCAATGATCTTCTTGGAATAGTAACAGCATGGGTTTCTTTGCTATAGTTGGGCATTATAGATAAGAAGCATACCATGTTCTGCAACTGAGCCCATCCTATCTGCACCTTCAAATGGGAAAAAGATGCATTGAGTGACTTGCATGGCTGATGAAAACAGACTGGTGGAAGTGATGGCTCAAACATCTGATGCTGTTCTGTACTATACGCAGGATGCAGACACATCAATTGATTGATAGCTATTATTTGTTTATAACATGAATTTTGTAGTTAGGGTAGTAGTTTAGAGCAGGGGTGTCAAACATACGGCCCAGGGGCCGGAACCGGCCCCCAAGGAGGTTCGATCAGGCCCGCAGGATAATTTGAAAGGGGAAAAATGCATAAAAGACATGGAATTAATATTTTTAATTCGCTGAATTCGCTGCATCACTGAGACAGACTGAAAACAGCAGACGGTCTCAATGCGCCATCTGCTGCTTGTTACGACGTTGGTCTCTACCTCTCCGCTACACCCTCATTAGCCAAAATGTCGTTATCCAAACGGAGAAAAGTAGATAAGGAGTGTAGAATTTTCAAAGAAAAATGGACCACGTCCTATTTAATTACAGAGATGCACGGAAAACCTTTGTGCTTGGTGTGTTTGCAACAAGTTTCGGTATTGAAGGAATATAACATTCGACGCCACTACGAGACTCATCACAGCGAAAAATATGATGGGTTGCAAGGACAACTGAGAAGAGAAAAAAATAACATTTTGCTGGCGGGTCTGAGGAAACAGCAGTCAACTATCATCCGGAGCAGAGAAGTCAATGAAGCAGCGGTAAAAGCCAGCTACCTAATTGCTACCGAAATAGCATTAGCATCCAAGCCGTATTTCGACTGTGACTTTGTTAAACGATGCATGATGAATGCGGCTCAACTTGTATGTTCTGAGAAGAGACAAGCTTTTGCCAATATTAGCCTGACGAGGAATACTATAGCAGAGAGGATGCATTGCATTTTCCGTGGCAATTGACGAGAGCACTGACATCACAGACGTGGTCCAACTTGCCATATTTATTCGAGGAGTTGATGAGACATT
Organism: Hippocampus bargibanti; assembly: GCF_051943395.1. Classification (NCBI taxonomy): domain Eukaryota; kingdom Metazoa; phylum Chordata; class Actinopteri; order Syngnathiformes; family Syngnathidae; genus Hippocampus; species Hippocampus bargibanti. The sequence goes on from NC_142737.1 coordinate 23,082,923, forward strand.
GACTGTTACTGAAGAGTTTCTTGAGTTGGTGACAATGATGGACACCACAACAGCCGAGGACATTTTCGGCTCTGTCGTTGCTGTATTGGACAGAGTTGGAGTGGACTGGTCCTGCGCTGTCAGCCTGGCTACAGACGGCGCGTCATCCATGGTCGGAAAGAAAGCAGGTGTCGCGACAAAGTTCAAAGACAAAATACAAGCCCTTAATGGAGGAGATCGTTTCTGGACATTTCACTGTATTTTGCACCAGGAGGCATTGTGTTGCAAGTCGCTGAAAATGGACCATGTCATGGAGGTGGTTGTTCGCACTGTAAATTTCATCCGGTCCAGAGGTCTGATTGACAAACTTTAAACATTACCCACAGCTTGCCATACCACACTTTAATGTTAGTCAGCAGCTTCAAAACAAAAGTTCTGTGATGGAATTCTACTGTTCATACAACTCCATAAATTTTCAGTATGTATTGTATGTGTATGTATGTTTCATGTATGAAGTTTACAGATTTGCAGGGCAGGTGAACACTTTCTTCATTACACATTTAAAATCACTCTCCTTAGTTTATAAGGTGTACGCAGGGGTTACATTTAGATTTTATATGCGTATGTATAAGTGGTTTAAAATTCTCTTTCTTTAAAAGTCTACTTTAATCTTAAAGTGCATTACTATATTTTTCAGTACCAATTAAAGTTTTGTGCCTTTGTACAATCAGTGGGATCAGTTGCAATGCATATTTGTGAATGATAAAAGTAAATTGCACATTTGTCTAAGGAAATATGAGGTGTTTCATGAAACGTTTTGTAAAAGGATAGTTCATTAAATGTCAACATATTCCGAATGTTCTTGTGCTTCTTTACACCAAAACAAAGGAAAGACATGATATTTTTGCAATTTTTAGCAGAGTATGGTATAATTTTAATGGTCCGGCCCACTTGACATCTCCCTAGGTCGTATGTGGCCCGCGATGCGAAATGAGTTTGACACCCCTGGTTTAGAGTTTACACATTTTTCCTGTGTTTGTGTGGGTTTTTTACATGTAGTTTGGCTACCTCCTCATTCCAAAGAGCGAGACAAACCCAGAAGGCGTGCAAAAGGTAAGGAATGAGATAAACATCAATTGAGGACACAAAAAGACATTCGTTGAATGAAGATTGAAGTTCCCGCCGCACATTGGTCATGGCCATCACCCAAAAACCAGCCTGGCCAGTCAATAGACTCATGACAAACACGGATTTAGAAACCTCACGGGCGTAGCGGAGGGTTGCTGGTCAAAAATCAAATAACATGGATGAATGAAAGAACCTCATGATCCATGGTCTCCACCATAATGTGACAGATGTGGTATGTTTAGTTCGACTAGAGGTGGACACACCACACTTGACAGCACATGGCTCAGATGGGAGTGTCCCTCTGCTTAACATGTATGAGCAATTCCACAATCCAAGTGGCCAGCAAGGCGTCAGTTCGACTGAACTCCTCAAGCGTGGCCTCCTGTTGTTCCATCAGTCTTCCTTGACTGGCCAAGGCTTTAGAAAATGTATCCAAATCTGCAGGGTTGAATTATTCTTTTGTCTCTTGAATGATCCGGTAAGAAGTGGATCCCACAAACACAAATAAGGATAAGATCAGGACCAAAATTAGTCAGAAAACACAGAACCTACAAAGTACAATAAAATATGCTGATCTCAAATAACCAGGAAAGGAAGTCATTAGGAATCCAAGATGGCGCCCGAGTAGGCAACTGTCAGCAAGGGCTCCCATGAGCCTTGCTTTTTTGTTGTTGTTGTCTTGTTTTTGTGTTTTATTTTGTCACTTTGTGTTGTTGTGCATCGTGTGGAACGGATACAGATTGTTTTTCAGCATTTTCGGCCACGACATTCATCAAGGAGGAGACTGTGCTGAACGGTTGCGCCTTTTCGGCAGTAATAATATGCCAGTGCTGTTTTTGAATGGGAGGAATGTCGACGCCATTCAATTGTCATCGCTGGACACCAAAGGCGCCATTGTCCTTTTTTTGCGCCTGTAATGGGCAGCATCTTCACAGCCCCACTTTGTTCAGTGGAAAGGTCGGTGCTGTTGGACAGTCTGCGGCTGAATGAATGCATGGCTTGAGGAGCCCGCGATAAGAAGAAAGGAGCGTCAGCGCAGAGCGCCGATGCATATGTGGAACTGTCGCGGCTTGGAATTGAAGCGGATTTATGTCGGACAGGAGATGTGAGACAATCTCTTTTTGTCAATGGATGCTACAGCTGTGTGTGTGCTTTCAACATTTAGCTTGTGGTCGACGTGCACATTCCACCATGATGTCCCTGATCCACTGGTGAAGAGATGCTTTGATCCTCTCCTCTTTCATCTGGAACTGCTTCGTGTAACAAAGGGGGTACAGAAAGTGCTTAAGAATGAATGACTCTGTGTCTTTGTGTTGTCATGTTATTTGTTATGTAGTATTTTTTGTTCTTTTGACTTCAAGACGGCGCCGCGAGAGTGGCTGCCTTTCCAGCAGCTCCTGTATTCCAGCAGCTCCTGTATTTTGTTTTTCTACTTTATTTCTATTCCTTTCATAACTTTGCTGCTGTGAAATGTAAATGTATCCACTGCGAGACTAATTAAGGCAAATCAAATCCAATCCAATCAAAAGCAAGGAAAAATATAAACATTGTTTGCCTGTCACTCAAATGATAAGGAAATCCAATACATGAGAATGCTAACCAGGAAATAGCAGCAAGAAGTTTTCCATGAAAAACATATAATGTATATAAAATGTGACGAGAAGCTAAGATAAAAAAGTATGAAATGATAAGGAACAAAGCTGAAATAATCTGTTGGCCAGTTGTCGGTGTGGCTAAAGCTTTAAAGGCAACTGATAATGGGACATGATTACAAACATGTGCGGCTCCCCCATCGGAGACATTTTATAAATATTTGCTGAGAAAAAAAAGTAGTTTATTGCAAGAAAATCTGACATCATATATTGGGATATATTCTATTAATGGGACATAAATTTACTTATATTGGAATGGAAAGGGGACATTTGGAGTTAGATTGTTTTGTTTAAGTGTTTATTAACTGAGTGTCTGTGTGCATGCGTGCATGTGTCTGTCTGTCTGTCTATTTATGATAATGACCTCCCACAGGAGACTAGTATATAATTTGTTTCATTATTATTCCACAAATTGCAAAATTTCTACCAATTCCAATACACTACCATTATATTACACACATAAAGACTAATATAAAATTTTAAAGAAACAATAACCTCAGAATGTGCAATAACTGGCCATGTAAATGGGAACAACAAACAGGCAGAACCAGGAAGCAATAAATAGCCAAGTACAAACTATCATGATCTGGTTGGCGACCAACGGGTGGAGCTGTCGGCCCTGCCTGCACATGCACAGGTGCTGGTCCTTTCCAATCAGTGACACTCAAAAGGACCCCCGGCACGACCATTCGGTGTCGGGTAATTGTTGAATGTCTTTGAATGCTGTTGTATGCTTTGTATGCAATTGTATGCATTGTGTGCTGTGCATGTGTTTGTTTAACCCTGGCGGACTTTTAATCTTGGTTTTATTTTGATACTCTGTATTTTTTTCTGTTCAAATGATTTTTATGTTTTAGATTTTGTTCCTGCTGACTTTATTTTAATACAATTTATCATACACAACCTCCTGCTCCCCCCTGCCTGCTTTTTGGGATCCACACCCACCATCACCACCTTGCAAACCGTGACAGAAACCCAGTGACAGACATGGAAATTCATACAAAAATAAAACAAACATTCCCCGAGAATGAAACAATAGCCAAAAATCAAATGCACTCCACATTAAAACAAAGTACAGTGATACCTCAATTTACGAACCCCTGGTCTTACGAACTTTTCGGTTTACGAACGTTACATTTATGGTCATTTTACCTTGGCATACAAACTTTACCTTGGCATACAAACTTTTTTCGTACACGGAACTGCCTCAATGAGTGATGTGTTGTTCGCAAACGAGCCCGTTCTTCTAACAACAGTATGGCAGCCGACTGTTTTTGTCCTCTTTTCTCCACCCCCAGTCTTCGGTTAAAGCCATGTGATTGGACAAGAACGCAGTGGTGGGGGGTGGTTTAAACATTAAAGAGACAGGCAGACGACAGCGAGAGAGTTTCAACTTTGATCGTTCAAAGGCAGAGTGTAGACTGCAAGGTTAAAATATCCAATCAATCAGGGTCCACAAACATCTCGCACAAGCCATCTGTACACTTGATGCAAAAAGCTATCAACCCAACTAAACTGAACACAATTGATGAGGAACTGTCATGATCTGGTTGCCTACCAGCGGGTAGCAACGTCAGCCCTGCCTGCAGCCTCGCAGGTGCTGGTCGTTTAATCACTGACACTTAAAAGGACACCCGGCACGACCATCCGGTGGCTCGGTTAATTGTTTGCTGCTTGTTTGCTGCATGCATTGTGTATGTGTTTGTTTAACCTTGGCGGACTTTTACTTTTGGTCTTCTTTTGCTACTTTGTATTTTTTCCATTCAGATGATTTTGATGTTTTACATTTTGTTCCTGCTGACCTTTATTTTAATACAATTTGTCAAACAATCTCCTACTCACTCCTGCCTGCTTCTTGGGATCCGCACCCGCCATCACCACCTCGCAAACCGTGACAGAATGAACCGACCAACCATCAGATCCCGCAGGTACATCGGACCCGTCTCATTTCCACCCTGTGCCTGGCAATGCTACGTCCACGTTAGCGCAAGCCTCGTCGAGTTTGAATTGCGTCACTCGACGAGCCGTAACGTCCACTTAAAGGCCCGCCGAGACCTCCTTCCAGGTGGCCGTCCAGGGTGACACTGGGTGACTGGCAGTGTACGCCCACGTCCAGCCACGCTGTCGTCGTGCATGACGAATTGAGTTTCATCACTTTGCTGCTGTGAAATGTAAATTTCTCCGCTGTGAGACTAATAAAGGCATATCCAATCCAATCCAATCCACGACGAGCCGTGCAACGTCCGCGTCAACGTCAGTCCGAGACCCCACTCACCGCTGGATCCCGGAGCGGCTGGACTGGTCTCGTTCCCCCGGTGTCGGGCAGTTCACTCCCACGTCGGCGTCCAGCCGAGACCTGGTCCCATACGGCCGTACGGGGTGCCATTCTGCGCCTGGCAGTTCGACGTCCACGTTGAGCCATGCGCCGTCGCGTGAACGTGCGAGAGGGATCGCACTCACGCCCACGACGATCCGTGCCGCGTCTTCGTCCACCCCAGGCGGAGTCCCGTTCCCATCAGGCCGCCGCCCGTTGTATGCTGGAGGGGCAGCGGTTGCCATCTCCACCGACCGTTCCCTGGCAAGTGGACCTTTTGGGAGACTGTTGGGACTTCTGGAACCAGCCCCTTGAAGGGGGGGTACTGTCATGATCTGGTTGGCGACCAACGGGGGGCGCTGTCGGCCCCACGTGCACCTGCACAGGTGCTGGTCGTCCCGATCAGATTGGCGACCAGCGGGTAGCCATTCACCATTCACTCCTTTCATCAGCCCTGCCTGCAGCCTCGCAGGTGATGACACTTAAAAGGACACCCGGCACGACCATCCGGTGTCGGTTCATTGTTTGCTGTTTGTTTGCTGCATGCATTGTGTATGTGTTTGTTTAACCTTGGCGGACTTTTACTTTTGGTTTTCTTTTGATACTTTGTATTTTTTCTGTTCAGATGATTTTGATGTTTTACATTTTGTTCCTGCTGACTTTATTTTAATACAATTTGTCAAACAACCTCCTGCTCCCTCCTGCCTGCTTTTTGGGATCCGCACCCGCCATCACCACCTCGCAAACCGTGACAGGAACTAGATACAATTATCAAAGAGAAAACATCTACAATGGATCATTCCTCAAAATGGTGAAAGAAGGTTACGTTCTTCATCAAGTGGTTAATGCTGATGAAACAGTTTATTTCTTTAACTATAATACCATAGCACTTTTTATTATACGTAAAATAAGGTATATTTTGTGTAGTTTTAAAGCTTAGAAAATTAGAAAGTAGAAAATTATGTTTTATGGGGACCTGGGAATGGATTATTTTCATTTTAATGGTTTCCTATGGGAAATATTTTTTTGGGATACACACTTTTTGCCTTACACACTCTTGTCTGGGAACCAATTAAGTTCGTAAGACAAGGTATCACTGTAATAGCTATTGAAGAATGAGATATAGTTAATAATAATGAGATAAACATAATGAAAGGGGATGTGGACATGTCACAATCTAAAACTAAATCATCATATCATAACATTGTAATAATAATAACACATTTAATTTCTGAGCACCTTTCAAAATTCTCAAGTTGAGCTTTGTGCAGTACTTATGAGCAAAACACAGCTCCATGAGCTGGTTAACAAGCTTAAAATATTTTCAACTGATTTGCGAAAGGCGGTGGTATTCACAGCTAAGCTTGGCAGCTGATGACCTTCATCTCGATGCTTTGTGTGGCAAAATGATCAGCAAAGAAAGGCTGAATGTTTTTTTTTTAATGGCAGTCAAGTTGTCTGCCATCAGGAAACTATTGAAGGCACAATTCCAAGTCTTACTTATGTCCTTACAATCTAATTGAACCTCGGCGTAACCACCATGACATGCCATTGGAAGGCAATAAACAACAGAGAGAATGGGTGATTATTTTGTATCCCTGCTGGACACGGTAATAGTCTCCCTGGTATTCTGAGTAGACCTCTCACCAAAAGCTATGGCATGATTATGAGAAGTAATCACAATTTAGAAATTGCAGTTAGCTTTGGATACTGAATATGATTGTTATGACGAAACAACTCAAAGTCAAAAAGTCAAAGTCAGCTTTATTGTCAAATATGCTAATATGTAAACAGCTTCTTCCCCCAAGCCATTAACCCTTTGAACTCTTCAACAGTAGCCAAAATGGAACTGTATAGTGCCACTTAGCAGTTTTTTTGACGACGATACTAGTGCAGCGTGTTCTACCGGAAACAAATAAAGATGATTCTGATTCTGATTCTGATTCTGATGTATGACATACAGCACAGATGAAATTATTGTCCTCTCGGACCCAGCATGCAAGGCACTTATAATTACTTTAACAAACATAATAAACATGAAAACGCCAATTTGCCGAGAGAGGGACTCGTACAGGGATTGTGGCAGGATGTGCCGACAGGCAGAGATTGTCCCATCCAGCCTTCCCTCCATCCATCTACCTATTCATCCATCCATCGAGTCAATCAGTCCGTCCATCCGTCCATCTATGCATTCATCAAGCCATCCATCCATCCACCCGTCCATCCAGCCATCTGGCCAGCCATCCATCAATCAGAGGCAAGGTACAAAACTGTATATCCTTGACTGATCGCCAGGCAATCGAACATCAAATATAGACAAATGCGCATTATCAATAATCTCGATGGATGATGCAGATTCTTCAATTCGGAAAGGAAAAAAAAAGAGTTTTGAGTGAAACATAATTAAACTTCATACAATTCAATCCTCTTTGTACAAAGTAGAAATCTGCATGTGTAACGTTATAATTTTATGTTGGCCACGTCCTCTCTTCAATCATGTGTAGACTCCACAACAACCTAGTAATCACAAAATGGCCTGTTTTATATTGTCATTGCCGTGATAAGCTTTGTGCTGTCATATTATTTGTTATTTAGTTTTTTGTTTTTTGTTTGTTCTTTTGACTTCAAGACGGCGCCGCCTTTGCAGCAGCTCATGTGTTTTGTTTTTCTACTTTCACTCCTTTCATCACTTTGCTGCTGTGAAATGTAAATTTCTCCACTGTGAGACTAATAAAGGCAAATCCAATCCAATCCAAAACAGGTATTTGATGGTTTATTGCACAATGTATTTATCAAATTTCTTCCACCTATTCAGGAAAAGAGGTTTTCCCATTTGACTGTGGGCGAGTTATGGTGCAGTCACCTGTTAATCTGCAGCAATTTTGTGACCAACAACCATCCACACACAGCAATAGCAGTCTTCACTGACCACAACGTGTGATTTTTGAAACATGGGCGGAATTGTGATTACCGGGAAAAATCCCGCGAAAACACGAGGTGAACATGCCAACCATGCCAACTGAGAGTCAAAGCCAGAACTTCTGACTGGGATTGCAATGTTTTATTTGTATTTTGGGTTCAGTGAGAGACCCATTAATTAAAAGGCTTTTGAGATAGTTGTGCTCTCTGCTGGTGGTCAATCTGAACTACATCAACACTGGTATTCAAGTTTCAACAGTACAGGTATTGACACAAATGAATAATTGTGAAATAATGAAATCAGAGTCAATGATTAAGTAGAAACCAGTAAGCGACAAAACACATTTTTGACATCCTTCCAATATTTGGCCTCGATATCGCTTGGGGTGTAATCTTTACATTACAGGATTTGTGATTAGTCACCTAATTTTACAATTTACAATATGTACATGTTGTGTATGCTGGTACCAAATAGCCCACAGCAGAAGTAAAAAAAGTAATTTAACAGATGCATAATATTCAACCAATGTCGAGTTTGATGATTTATAAACAGGTTTGAATGATAAACGTTATGAAGTTCATGTTAAATGACAACACCTGAGAGGTTTGTATGTATCTGCAGCTGTGTCAGAGTAATATTACTTATATTGCCATGCAACATGAGGGGCATGAATCAATTACAGTTGCCACTGGTAGAGTCATATGTCATACTTGAATGAGTGATATGAGTTTATGATAGTATTGTACTAAAATTACAGTATGTGCTTTCGAGGCTCTAATGAGCGCAATTGACCGTTGCTTCACATTGTTGTTTTTCCAAAGTCTTACTTAGTGAATGAGGCTGTATGCAATGAAATGGGCTGATTTTCAGTTGAATAGGATGACTTGAGTAAATGTTGATGTGATTGTGGATATTATTATTATTGTTATTCATACGGTAGTAATCTCCCTACCATTGAGTTGATTATAGACAACATCCTCCAGCCTTTCCAGCCGCTGAAGAATAGACTGCCTGTCCACCAAGTTGGTAACTTTACCATGTCTGGCACGCAACCTCTGGTCAGAAGCACGTCTGATCTGGACGAACTCCTCAGAACGGTCCTGGATTCTGCAGTAGACCGAGAACAGGATGATGCCCAAAAACACAAGAATGTTGACGGTCAGCAAAGTTTTGATTTTGCGTGCCACGGCCATGTAAGTGACTTGCGAGTGGCGGCCGAGTCTGAACTGTTCATGTGCGTATTTGGCCAGCTATGCTGATATATCTGGAGGGTGACTTCACTTTGGGGAAAAAAGATGATAATGATGGTGAAGAACAAGGTCAACGCATGTTGTCGCTCGTAGAGCAGTTGAGTAATCCGTACAGTACCACGGACAGCTCACGTGGGACGTTGCGAAAGCAGCCGATGCTGACTTGACGGTGCGGTGCTCGGCGATGTTTCTTCTTATTGCCGGCAGTCGCGCTTTATAGCAGAGAAATTATTCCACGGGACGCGTTTATCATCTCAAACAGCCCACGGCAGTTCCGAAGCGTCTTCCCCCTTGTCCGTACTGTGGAACGTCGCCGCTCGGTTAGCCCGAATATGTCTCGTCTATCTTTCGGGGGGGAACACAACAATAACACCCTCCTGCTATTTCGAGCTCTGTCCATTTGTGAAAATGGGAACCCCAGCAGCTTAACCTCTGCTACGTGCACACATGCTTCAAAATAAACTGGAAAAAATATACACCTAGGCCTATCTTCCTTTAGCGAGTGCGGTCCTTCGACCGGAGCCTTAATCGTAGAAGCGAGTCGCCCTGCAAAGCAACGATGTTTGGCGTCGGGGGGAGGGGGGGGGGTGCAGTCCGCCAGTGTGGCATGCTGTCTCTCCACCACGCAGCCGAACAGCTCGACGCGTCGCGTCCTAGCGTCCACGAGCTCGATCGAGCATGAATAGTCATGAGCTGGATTGGGTTTAAAGCACAGAATCAGTGACACAAAGTAGTTCCACTTGACGGAGGAGCAACGTACTCCTGTTAGCTGCTGCCGTGTGAATGAAATGTCGGTACTTGGATACGCCATGTGAATTGCTTTCGACCTATCTTTGTCCATGTATACGGCACATGGACAGACATTTTGGAAGATGTTAAAGTCCCCCCAAAAGCACACGCATTATTCCTATAAATTTAAGTGGCCGTATTTGCGTGTAAAATGGGTGTTTGTGAACAAAATGAACAAAACTGATGATACCACATTTACCAAAGATGGTCAGTGAAACTACACCAAATGTATAAAAAAGTCGGCACACATATCATAATAAGTCTTATTTCATCCAAATCAGGTAACAAAACACACTTGTATTCCAAGTGTATGTGATTGAAAGATGAATGAAACAAACAAAAAAAAAAACAGAAATACAGAAAACAAATAATATGTGTCCTACAAAAAGTGAGACATATCTTCCAAAAAGTGACATTTTCAAGTTCCGTGTTTTGGTCAAATTTTGTTTTGCATGACAAAAAAAAACCCGTAACATTTAAACAGAGGTGTTGTAGCCATTGAGCAAAGGAGCACACGCTACTGAATCGATGAGAAGGTTTCTTCAGCCGTCATCTGTACTTTTTTGAAGGTGTCGGACATTTCGCCTCCTATCCAAGAGGCTTCGTCAGCGAACTAAAGTCTTACTGGTCGTATCGACCCTATTTATATATCCCTAATGTCCAGACATGGCGGCGCCGGACACAGCTATGATAGGTCCGTACTCTCAGGTTGGGGGGAGCAGAGGACCACTCCCTGTGGCCCCACTAATTGTTCCTACATTCCTGACTAACGACTGGCCTGTTTGCCGCACTCCCTCCGGTATCACCTTATCAGCATTACAAATGTTGTCTAACCTGTTTTGCCTAAGCAGGCTATTGTATGATCGATCCAAATTGAACATCACCCCACCAGACCGGTTTAATGAAGGATTTTGTTGTTTTATGAGAATCGCTTCTTTTACTCCCCTTTCAAACCATCTATGTTCTTTCGCTAAGATTTTAACCTCATTGTCGTCAAATGAGTGGTTGCTATCTTTTTGGTGCAAATGTACTGCCGATTGAGGCCCACTCGTATTATCCCTGCGATGTTGATAGTATTTTTTTGAGATTTTGTTGAGTCTCCCCAATGTACTGCTCCTTACAATTTTCATTCTCACAATGTATTGAATAAACTACATGACTTTGTTTTTCATTTGGCAGCCTATCTTTTGGATGCACTAATTTTTGCCTGAACGTGTTTATCGGTTTGAAATAAGTAGGAATTTTGTGTTGCCAAAAGACTCTGTAGTTTTTCAGAAACCCAAGCAATGTAAGGTACTGCTACTCCTCTCCTTTTTGTATCTTGAGAATTTTTGGTTTCATTCCCTATTCTTTCTTTCTGACATTTGTTGAATGACCCTGAGGGTACCCACAGTTAGTGAGTGCGCCGCCATGTCTGGACATTAGGGATATATAAATAGGGCCAATACGACAAGTAAGACTTTAGTTCGCTGACAAAGCCTCTTGGATAGGAGGCGAAACGTCCGACACCTTCAAAAAAGTACAGATGACGGCTGAAGAAACCTTCTCATTGATGGACCACTCCTGTAATATATGAAAACAAGCTGAGATTGACACGACGGCGCACAAATATCAATTAGTTGTGAAGCACTTTTATTGTTTTACTTGTTTTAGTTTTGGGAATGTTTTACTCGAAATGTCAAACGTTAAATAGAGACACACAAATCGTTTAACATGTCATGAGTGGTGTGCTGTGAATGGGTGAATTAATGTGAATGAAAGGATGGGTGGATACACGATTGCCACAAAATGGTGAAGAACATGACATGATAATAACCAGGTCGCCTTTTTTTGTGACAAAAAAATTGTTGGTCTTTTTTTCCCTTAAATACATACAAATGCATAAAATTCAGGTCTTCAGGTGTATTTAATTGTGTTGTATTCAGATATCATTATTGGTTGCAATAATCACTATTTTTCATCCAGTATGTATATGCTGGTGTTTGGAGTTTCTCTCGTGCGTATAGAACAATGTCGAGTGCTACTCAGAGTTACTACTGCAAGAGTGCATTATGAAAATAATAAATGACATTTTTATTTAATGCGTACGTTTATTTTTCACTTCATTACATGCCATATCAAATATTCCCCATTTATTGCCGATTTTTTTAATGCAGTTCGGCGCAGGATCGGATATATTGATAGTCCGGTTCTATCGATATTTTTCAGACTCCCGAGAATATCGATATAAAGAGACTTTACTGTACTTCGATGAAAAGGTTTCTTCAGCCGTCATCTGTACTTCTTTGAAGGTGTCGGACGTTTTGCTTCTTATCCAAGAAACTTCGTCAGAAAAATAAAGTCTTACTGGTAGTTTAGGCCCTGTATATATATCCCTACTGTCCAAACATGGTGGTGCCGGACTCTGCTATGATAGGTCCCGCTGGGGTTGGGGGGGGGCAGAGGACTACTTCCTGCAGCTCCACTGATTGTTCCTATTGTTCTGACTAACAACTGGCCTGATTGCCCCACTTCCACCGGT